>NW_020955319.1:399340-518027 GCF_003031625.1 Empidonax traillii | reverse complement strand
GCTTGTTTCCCCCCTGCCTTTCTGCTCTCTCTCCTTAGCAGGGAAAAGACTGAAAAGTAATCCCTGCTACTTGTAAAAGCTTGTTGAAGTAAGAAGACCCCCCATATGGCTGATAGAGGAGTCTGTGGATGTACCAAAGAGAACTGAAACTTCATAAAGAAGACTGAAGTGAGGCAGAGTCCTGGTGGAGATTTGTGACCCTGAGGGAAACCTGTGCTGAAGCAGTGATGACTCAGGTGAGATACTGGATCCGTGCGTGTGTGGATCTATACTACTATTAAAGATTTTGTGACTCTAAAAATCTCATGCTGGAGCGAGACGGCCCATGTGAGATGCTGGAATCCGTGTGTGTGTGGATTCGTGCTAAATCCATGTCGAGAAGTCTATCGAAGACTGTTCTCCCATGGAGAGGGACCTCCATAAGGAAACAGGGGTGGACTCTTAAACCATTAGCCCCTGTAACCCTGTGGAAGAAGATCCATAGTAAGCAAGTGTCCCCTTGCAAGCCTATGGAAGAAAAAACCCTTCGGGACCTGAGTAATCTCCATCCTTCAGTCTTAGCCCAGGAGGGGGGTAAGCCCAGCCCTGGAAGCCAACACAAAACGAGAGGGAGAGAGAAGAAATTCCAACTGCAATGAAAGTGTGCTGCTGCTGAGGATCTGCTATTAGAAGGAAAGAACTGGAACTCCAAAGATACAGAATGAGACTACTTCTTCTCCTTGGACTAGTATAAAAAGGGAAGAAGTATTTCTGTGTATATATAGCATTTCAACTTGAGTAGAAATTGTTATAGATATAGTTCTTTAGTTTTTAACTTATTAGTAGTTTTTATTTTACTAATAATAAATGTTTATACTGTTTTCCCCAAGTCCTGTCTCTCTTTTGTCTGCAAATACCTTCTCTCAACTAGTAGTAATTGTGGGGGGGGTGGAAGGCAAAATTGACCCAGAGCAAAACCACAACAGTATGACAAATTTATCACCACTTACCTTTTGGGTATCAAAGGGAGAAAGGGGAAAAGTGTAGTGATCAAGGAGAGGGCAAAGATACTTGGCGTAAGCCAGAAAACAGATGCCAAAAATGCTTTCATTCCTATCTCTTCAGCAGTTACTGACACTAGGAAACCTTTCTGTATTATCTGTAGGAACAAGTCAAGAAAGTGCTTGCCAGAGATGCTGTATAACAATGTCTGCAAGGACAGCGAGTTCCATTCCCAGAGCATTCTTCTGAACCAACCTTTCATTCCACTCTGAACTCTGCTTGCCCACTGATAAAAAGGAAGGCAAAGATGGCAATTTAGTCTTTACCCACCTAGCACTGAGGAACAGAGATTAGCTTCTGGCTAGGCACCAGGTGTTTGGGAAGGACACGGAGATGTCCTGATCAGGACTGGCAGGGAATTCAAGCCGAGTGAGTTGTTTATTGTGTCCCAATTCAACCCAGGTAAAATTTTCCCCATGGCCATATAATGCCTGGGTGGCAACCTGGGGCTGGGTGAGGAGGGTGAGGCAGTGACCAGGGCAGCCCAAAAGCCCCACTTCCCTTGCTTCTTTTGGGGATGGTGTGTGAGCAGCGGCTTCCTTTGGAGAGGTGTACACACAGGCATCAGCTGGGCTCTTGGAGTGGGCTGCAAAACACCACCATCTGCTGATGGTGTCGTTTTCCTCTCTGAATCTGAGAGGAAAAGAGGTTTCCAATGCCAAGAGCAAGGATAATGTCACACTCTCATTCCTGAGAGTGGGCAGTGAAACACCATGTCAAAGGTGTGCTCAAACTCAGGTTTTTATGATTCAGGCTGGTATATTTAACAGAATTGTGATATATACTTCCAATGTGAGACTGCAGGCTGGTGATTTGCTATTACAAATTAAATACTAGCAGCTACTCAGATAAGATAAACTACACAGAAGTGGACAGCAGCAACTCAAGGAAAGGGGGAGGAAAAAGAGGAAGTCAAAGCACAGGAAAATAAAAAAAAGAAAAAAGCAAAAACATTTGAAATTTGCCAAGTGTGATTAACACTGCAAAGAGTTTTTGCAAAACTGGAAAGGTTCCTTTTTAATATAGGTGGGACTTAAATACATATGACTGAATTCCTGTTACTGATTTCTCTTTCTTCCTCCTTATTGGAGAAAGATTTCTTTGGGAGCAAAAGGGTATTTCTATCTTGTTTCTTTGTTTTTCTGCACTCGCTATCACTGTGTGCACGGTTGGTTTCCACAATGCTGTCAGGCACTTGGGCTCTCATCCAGCAAATACTTAACCACACGTGTAACATCCCAGCCAGAGTAAGGTTATCCACGGGCTTAGATGACTTTGGGTCAGGATCTTAATATCTCTGCAGCTCAGATGTGACTTCCACACAGTAAGGAGGAGACGCAGAAGAGCCAGACAATTAGAAAATGTTGTTGTGAGACCACAGAGATCCTGGCAAGGGGGCTCAGGGAATAATTTGCTACCTGAAATATTATTTCAGTCTAGATGAAAAATTGGTAAATCAATTATTCTCCAGAAAGTCTTGCTTTTGGGCATTGGAAGCAACCAGCAAATTCAATCCAAATGAACCAGGTTAGGATAAACAATAAAAATATCAGAGTTTGAGATGAGAGGGGAGGTCTATGCTTCCCAACCAAACAGGCTCTATGGGCAAGGGAGGGTAACCAGAAGCAGGACAAGCAGTGGTGGCCCCTCCTGCCCACACAGGTCTTTGCTGAAGTCCCATTACAGATGAAGACCTTTGTTTCCAAAGATCCTTGATTTGTTTTAAAAATGCCCTAAAAGGTTTCTTTGATCCAAAGTGCATTTTTTTTTCCCTGCATGTTGCTAAGTAATCAATTCTTGTTTGATCCAAATTACTTTTTCCTGTTTTCTTTCAGTTTGGTCCCTAGATAAGTGCATACAACTCAAGTGCATCAATTAATGGAAAGCATCCACATGCAGCAGCAAAATCAGTCTTCTGGCTGATTCCTTAGGAGTCCCTGGTTGTAATTGGTAGACTATGGGGGTTTTTTCCAGGTTCACTGCTGTAGGCTCCAGTGGTTCTGTGACCTAGTCTCTGGGCCACAGAATGAGTCTTAGCTCCTTTTAGCTTAGAGTAGATGTAGTCCTGAAAGATATGAAAGGTAGCAGAAGGCGAGTTTCATCTTACTCATGGTTCAAGGTGCTGTTTGTTCACTTTTAACCAACAAGTAGTACAGAGTGAAGGTGAGAGTATTGCAAGGGAAATCCAGGAGAATGAGTAGAGAAAGGAGAGGATGTGGAGACACTGGCATAGGTGATGAGGTGCAGGAGGGATGTGCAAGCCCCAAAAGTGATCAGCTCCTGTGAGGCAGCAGGTGCAAGCAAAAGTTTTAAAGGATCATGTGAGAATGTGTTGCACATCTTAGCAGGAACAAAACCAATGCAATGTTGCCTAAGGAAATATGATGACATTATTTATGCTCAAATGCCAGTTGTTGCAGACCAAGTGATCCTTTCTACAAAATATATCACAAAAAGGCAAATCAGACTGCAAGAGCTATTCCCTGCCCCTCAGCAGCACCCATCAGGGGTCTTTGTTTGGAAACAGGTCCTCACTGTTGATGCTTACATCCTCCCAGAACTTCAGTCTGGTGGCTCTTCTCACTGCTAGGAAGGGTGCTGGGGGCATCCCCAAACCACTGGTGCTGTAAGGGAAACACAAATTATTGCTTTGGAAAGCAGAATCATTCACCTTCCCTGGGAGCAGGAATTAGTGGCAGTAAAGAGCCATGACAGATGTACAGAGAGCACAGGATTTTCTTACAGTGGTACATTCCTGGGAAACCATCTTCCACCTGATTTGACTTGAACAATAACCCTTTCACTGGGCCACCATCAGTGAATGAGGTGGGCTGAACCACCTCCTCTTCTTGTTTTTGTTTTGAAGTCCCCTGTGCTGGTAGTGTCATGTCAGCTGTATCAAAACTAAAATGTCTTTTCCTGTGGGTTTTTTTCCACCTTGTTTTTCTACAAGAACAAAAGTCAACATGACAACTTTGCTGAGCCCTGTTTCTGTCTCTTTTTTATCTATGTAACTGATGCCAATGGAAACATTAGCCACTCTTTCAAACAGCAAGCTGCAGAGGCCAGCAAAACACATGTGGTTTGTTCTTTATATGTATATTTATTACATTGACATCATGCCTACTTGCCTTTTTCCTTCCTTTTATTTTTAAAAACACTAAAAAGTCATGAATATTTGAGATGAAACACTTTCTAAGTGTTGTTTTGGCAAAATGAAAGCCAAGAGTAGATTTTCAGTTGCTTGCATGGATGTGGCTTCTTCCTGAGAGCAGGGATTAATGCCAGGGAAGATCTAGTCTTGTGGGTTCAAAGATCAACCCATATAGAGTTTCTGCTCCCTGTGTGTCTTCCATTTTATGGGCAAACATTTTCTACTGTTAGCTTTGTAGTGCCAAAAGCAGTGCAGGAGGAAAAGCTGGATTGTGTCCTACCTTGTAGCTACCTTGTAACACTGTATTTGTGTGTAAGTTATAACACTGCTGATACATATATGTTATAGGTTTAGGCATTAGAGATATCTATAAGTATATTATGATATAACACACTTTGCTGCAGTCAGTGAAGTTCTGGCAGACTGTCCATCATCTAAGAAGGAGGGAGCCAACCCATGTTCCCTAGTAGTGCCCTCTATGGGCCCCAGACTTGGAGGGGTGGGAGGGACAGAGGTGGTCCCTAATGTAGGTCAGAAACCTTTCTCCATGAGGCATCATGTTCTTGTAGCAGGAGGAGATTGCATTTGTATCATGGTACCAGATGGATGGAACACATTTGTTTCTTACCAGGTTTCAGCTTTTAAATCATAGAATATTAAGGGTTGAAAGGGACCCCAAAGATCATCCAGTCTCACCCCACCCTTGCCATGGGCAGGGACACCTCTCACTAGACCAGGCTGCTTAAGGTCTCATCCAACCTGACTTGAACACCACCAGGTTTGGGGCATCCACAACCTCCCTGGAAAACCTGTCCAGTGTCTCACCACCCTTACAGTAAAAATTTCTTCCTAATATCCAGCCTAAATTTCCTCTCTTTCAGTTTGTACCCATTACTCCTTATCCTATCACCACAGTTCCTGACAAAGAGTCCCCCTCCGGCTTCTTTGTAGGCCCCCTTCAGATACAGGAAGGTTGCTATGAGGCCTCCAAGCAACCTTCTCTTCTCCATAACAAACAGCCCTTTCTCAGCCTGTCTTCACAGGGGAGATGCCCCAGTCCTCTTACCAAGTTCATGGCCCTCCTCTGTACTTGCTCCAGCAGTTCCATGTCCTTCCTGTGTTGGGGATCCCAGAACTGCATGCAGTACTCGAGGTGGGGGTCTCACAAGAGCAGAGTAAAGGGAGAGAATCACCTCCCTCCTCCTGCAGTCCAAGCTCCTTCTGATGCAGCCCAGGACACGGTTGACACTTTCTGGGCTATGAGTGCACACTGCCAGCTCATGTTGAGTTTTTCATCAACCATCACCCCCAAGTCCTTCTCCACATAAAATACCTTTTTTGTATTTTTCCAGTTAGTGCCCATGTTTCATTGCTGTAAGCTCATTCAGTTGATTGAAATAACAGAGGAAACTGGTTTTATGTTTGGGGTTTTATCATAGAAAACTTAAGCTCAATCAGGGAATATAGGTTTTTCTGCCATTTCTAGCAGGATACCTTGGTTCTCTGATGGACAGATGCCATTGCTTTCATTTCTGCATCTGTCTACATGGTATAAGGTTTCCCTTGACCCCAGTCCTTCAAAGATTTGAATGTTACAGCAAGTGCTGGGAAGAAGTAGGGATTTCAGTTAGAAATCCAGAAAATCTCCCTGTGGAGGAGCCATCCCCAGCCTCCATCCCTGGGGAGGTGCAGGGAAGCCTCTGCCAAGCCCTAAGAACTAGGACTGTCCACATTTATGCTGCCACTTCCATATGTTCTTCAGAGCACTGGTCTTTTTTGGGGGGTTGGGTTTTTTTTCCCTTAGCATCTTTCAACTGGCTGAAAATTATAACCTTCTCAAGATATAATTAGTATGCCCTTATAAACACCCTGGATGGTTTAAAAACTTCAAGTTCTTGTCTGGCAGCAGAAATATCCTGTAAGGGTGAGTGCAAGGGTTTACTTTTATGCCAGAGGATGAAGGTGCTCTCCACACCCATATCTCTGTGTGGAGATCAGGCTTACATGGAAGCAGAGCAGATGTAGGTTCCCAAGGGGCTGCGAGAGTTGAAGCTGTTCAGCCTGGAGATGAGGAGGCTCTGGTGAGACCTTAGAGCAGTCTTCCAGTACCTTAGGGGGGCTACAAGAAAGATAGAGAGGGACTTTTAACAAGGGCATGTAGTGACAGGACAAGTGGCAATGGCATTAAACTGAAGGAAGACAGGTTTAGATTAGCTATTAGGAAGAAACTATTTACTGTGGGGGTGGTGAGACACTGAAACAGGTTGCCCAGAGAAGTTGTGGAAGCACCATCCCTGGAACTGTTCAAGGCCAGGCTGGATGGAACTTTGGGCAACCTGGTCTAGTGGGAGGTGTCCCTGCTCATGGTAGGAGGTTGGAAGTAGATGATCTTTAAGGTCTCTTCCAACCTGAACCATTCTGCGGTTCTATGACCCTGCCTGGCTATCTCTGTCAGCCCTTTAGGGCATCAGCAAAATGGCTATTGAAATGTTTCGTGACCATTACAATGTATGTGTTGCACTGTCCACTTTTATGAAAGGGCTTTTATAAGAATCAGAAACATTACAATCTCCTCCAGGTGCACACATTTTTGTCAGACCAACAGAAAGGAATGCACTATGCAGTGAAGAGGCATATATTTTTAAACTGCAAACCCAAACTTTATGCACTATTGTACAAACATTGCCATTAAGTGAAAAAATACATCTGTATGTTATGATACAATTTTATTGGTGGGTGTTGACATGAAGTTTCAGCCTTCTATATTGGATTAATATGTGGGATTATGTGCAACACATGTAGTAATCAGTGGGGTTTTTAAAATTCATTGCATTATTCTTGTTCTGTTAAACAGCCACAGGTTTCCCAGTAATTGTGAATATTTTCTTTTTAAGGCATGAATTTTAGACAGTGGGGGCTGCTTTATTCTATTGTAATAACTTTTCAAGCCCTCATCACTCCTTTGCACTGAGACCCAGGGGGCACCTCAGGATCTCAGAGGGTTTTGCCCCCTAATACCAACTGCCTTGGAAAGCCCCAGTGCAGAAGTGGTAGTTTATAAGTTGTGCTGGTTAGAGATGCCCTTCTCACTAAATGCTGCACAGACCAGAAATGGAAGTTGTTACCACAGAGTCACAGAATGGGTAAGGTTGGAAGGGACCACTGGAGATCATCTAGTCAACCTCGCTGCTCAAGCAGGGTACTCCAGAGCAAAATACTTGGGATTGTATCCAGAAGGCTTTTGAGTGCCTCCAGAGAAGGAGACTCCAAAACCTGTCTGGGCAGCCTGTTACAGTTCTCGGTCACCCTCAGAATAAAGAAGTTTTTCCTCACTTTCAAGTGGAATTTCCTGTGCATCACTTTCTGCCCATTGTCTCTCATCCTATTGTTCAGCACCAAGAGCCTGGCTCCATCCTCCATCCTCCCTTCAGATAGTTGTATACACTGAGTGTCTGCCCTCTCAGATTCCTCCAGGCTAAACAGGCTCAGTTCCCTCAACCTTTCCTCATAACTGAGGTGCTCCAGTCCCCTAATCACCTTTGTATCCCTTTGCTGGACCTTCTCCAGGAGCTCCACATCTCTCTTGCACTGAAAAGCCCAGAACTGGACACAGCACTCCAGATGTGGTCTAATTAGGACTGAGTACAGGAGCAGGATCACCCCAGGATACCCACAGGGACACTGTGCTGGCTCGTGAACAGCTTGTTACCCACCGGGACCCCCCAGGTCCTTCTCCCCAGAGTTGCTTTCCAGCAGGTCAGCCCAGCCTGTACTGGTAAAGGGGGTTATTCCTCCCCAGGTACAGGACCCTGCACTTGCTTTTGTTGAATTTCATAAGGTTCAGCTCTGCCCATCTCTCCAACCTGTCAAGGTCCTTCTAAATGACAGCATGGCACTCTGGGGTTTTGCATCATCAGCGAACGTGCTGACAAGGCATCTGTCCCTTTATCCAAGTCATTGATGAAGAAGTTGGATAATACTGGACCCAGCATCAACCCGTGGGAACACCATGAACTACAGGCCTCCAACTAGACCCTGTGCCACTGATCACAACCCTCTAAGCTCCACTGTTCCGACAGTTCCGAATCCACCTCACCATCCACTCATCCAGACATGATGCTAAATATCCCAAATACCTGCTGCTCTCACATCCAGGAAAGAGATGCAGAGGAAGGCAAGGGGGCTCAGTGGTCCTCTCCCTACCCACCAGTCCCATGTCCTCTCCAGTCCCATGTCCTCTCCATCCTCCCACTGCCTTGGATGGGGGGAAGGCCTCCCCAGAACTCCTTTATGCCCCATCTCAGGTTACCTTTAAATTTCTAATATTTTCTCTTCCCCTCTTGCAAAGGGGCCAAAGCAAATTTTGGCTGGGGATGCCTCAGCTACTGGCATTTGCAGATCCCATGCAGCTTTACATCTGCTTCCACCTTCACCAGAGACATTGAGACACTGAGGTTGGTTCCTGGTATTTCATATCCTGGGAACTGGTAAGTAACCATCACTGACTCAGATAAGCACAGGAATATTTTCTTGTTGCTGACAATTTATCTTTCCTCCCTGCTTCTTGCAGATGAAAGTCTTTCCCTTCTCCAGCGTATTCCGTGTCCTGTCCCTGGTGCATGCATGTGTTGTGGGGCTCTGGTAAGGTGAAGTGCAAAGAGAAGAAAAGGAAATTTTGAGAAAGGAGTGGATTTTAGCTAAAGTTACAAAGAAATCAGAGACACTGGCATGATATCTTCCTGTAGGATAAAGCTTCAGAGGTTAGTCAGAACTAGGCGGAAACAGACAGTGCTTTGTCCCCCGTACTGGAATGTTTTGCTGGGAGCAGCTGGAGAGGCATCATGGGCAGGCTAGCAGAGGGACCAGATACCAAGGCTCAGGGATACGAGGCCGAGCTGGCCAGGCAGCTCTGGGGGCCGGCTCACAGCTCTGCATGGCTGCTGCCCCACATTGCTTCAGCAAGGACCACTACTGCCTCGCCCCAAATCTGGGCAGAGATGTTGGTGACCAAGAATGTGTCTCTGTGGCTATGAATAAAACTTCAGCTGTGTGTCATTGAGAAAGACCCTAATTTTAGCTAGCCCAGCACAGCATTGAGCTGCATGTCACTGAGGTGACCCAGCACACTCGAAGGGTGGAACTTGTGCCCCTCTGCTTGGGCAAACCAGGTGTATAATGCTTTGTTTTCTGCTGGAGTTTGAGGATGCAGGAGGAAGAGGAAGAGAGAAGCGTTTTCTTACAGGGACAGGGTTAAGAGAGCGTCTGCGATGGGTCCAGCCCCCGGCGCAGCCAGCTCCAGCAAGCCCGTGATGTTTGGGTTGTCCGGGCGCCCGTGATGGCTCCAATGTGCGCGCAGTATGACAGATGACCTATTGAAATAATTTCGGAGCAGTGCTGGGGTTGCCAGGACAACCAGTGCTCCCTGGGCCTGCGCCTGGCCATGTGACGGCCGCCTTGACGTCAGCTGGAGGCTGAGCCTGCGGTCCCGGCCGCGCAGTCAAAGCCTTGTGAGAACCCGGTGGATGCTGGATTCATCCCCGCCGCCGCCGCCGCCGCCGCCGCTGCTGAGTCTCAGGGGCTGCCAGAGCATGGACTATTAAAAACTTGCATTTCTGCAGTGTGAGGTAACCATTTGCTTTACGTTCTCATCAGGTTTGGATTCTTATTCCTTAAAAAAAAAAAAAAAAAAAAAAAAAAAAAAAAAAAAAAAAAAAAAAAAAGAATAGAATAGAAAGCAGCTTATCGCGACTGATATTTTTTTTTCACTTGTTTGTTTTGGCTGGAAGTTTGCCTTGATGAACAAGCCCAGCACTATCAGATAAATGCAAAGTAGCTTCCAGTTACTAATTTTGTGTGCAGACTGCAAAGCGGAGTTAAATTTAGATTAATGATCCATGAAAGGAGAATAAAATGATATTGTTCTCATTTGACACTTTAAGAATATAAATGAACACGAGTAATCCTAGGCTAATGCATTCGGACGTTAAAAGAAATGATGTCTAGGTATTGTGTTGATTTGGGCATCCATACAGCTTTTTTATACCTCTGTTGGAACTTGTAGTTTTTTAATGCTGCCCAATTCAGGCTGGTTTGTACCCGGTGTATTCAGTGAGGGGGAAGCCAGCAGTCAATGCATCTAGGAACAGCGTAAAATCCAACTCTCGAAGTTCGAGCATTTAAATCATCTTTGTTCACACGGAGTCCCTGCTCCCCGCGCGCTCCCCGGGATCTCTGCCCCTCTCCTGCGGCACGCGGCACTCTTGACTGTATAATGTTTACAGAGGAAAGGATCAGGAGCTTCCTGAAAAATTATCTGAAATATGCCAAGAGAGCAGCATTGCTGTAACACAGGCTTTTGTCCTTTTTCTCACGCGCATACACAAGGCTCGTTTTTCCCCTTATTTTTTCTGTTGTGCATTGAGACCAGTTAGAATAGCTAAAAAAAAAAGAACCACAGCGTGAGCAGCATGATTTTTCAATCACCACAGTGATTGAAAAATTAAATGCTATTTGTGTCTTTTTGTAAAAACAAGAGGGAGTTCGGGTCTGTTTCTGTACTGCACTTACTCCGAGGTGGCTGTTGTGGAGAGGGAGATCCCAGAGCTCTTGAAGTTTAGTGCCACGGGCTGAGTTTGTGTGGGAACATATAGATTCATTTCAAGAACAGATTACAGCTGAAGCATTGTGTGCGTTGTTTCCTGGAAAAGTATGTTAGATCGTTCTTATCATCTCTAATTATATACTCCTGTTCCCTTCCTCCCAAAGTTCAAAGGGTTTATTGATAATGGTAATGATTCTCCAAAGCAGCTGCCTGTCTGAAACAATCATGGAGCTACAAAACAATTCAAAACGCAGAGCAGTAAAAGATTTAAAAAATGCTATTAAAATAATACAAATGTTGTGAAATGAAGCATAAATAATTGTTTCAGAAAGGCAGCCAAGACAGGCATTAAAACTGAAGGCACTTCTCTAAGGAAAGTTATGGCTTAATGCTCTGGATTTCACTGCGTTTGACATTCTTAGCAGAGCAACAAGGATAAATGCATCTGAAACCCTTAAACCATTTCACTGGGTGTTATCAGTTCTTTCCAGTTCAACTCTTTTGCCTAAAACATCAGTGTTTGGAGGGGCTGAGATATTAAAATTTTTCAGTATTAAATTATTCATCTGATGCCACTGCACTGACTCCTCATGGATGACTTTAACCAAGGTTTACAGGAGCCCTGCAGCTTTGGTGCAGAGGTGCTGTAGCACCCCAAGTACAGCTTTCTCTTGGGGAGTGGGGCTCTCGCTGTCCTTGCCAGGGTGACCCGCCTGGGCTGAGTTGGGCATGGCTTCTGCTCAGCTGGCACAGGGATCTATGTTTCAGCCGACAGCAGTCCATCCCCCTCCACCCACATGTGCGTTCCCCCAGACTCTGGGCAGCAGAGTGGATGGGGAGGGCAGGGAGATGTGGTCAATGTGACCCATGACCCTCTGAGATCTGATTGTTCACCAGCTTATACTGGTAGAGCAAGTCCAGTGAGGGACTGGGACATGGAGTATGAGGACAGATTTGAAATGAGCAGCACCTGCCATTCAAGGGAAGTCATTCACCCTCATGTCTGAAGGATTTTCCTCCATGTGTAGCTGCAGTCTCCTGCCAGGCTTGACTTGAGTTGCCAGTGTGGCAGTGATGCTCTGTGTGCTGGGGCTTATTCGTTTAGGCTTGTAATGCCTGTAGCATTTGATGCTTTGAAAACACCTTCAAGGGGAAAAATAATTGATGCAACTTTTGCTCAAGAGCTATTAATTAGAAATATTTTTAAAATAGGTTCCTCATATCCAGATGGAATGGACATATCTTGCTTTAGCAATACTGAGCAAGTCTTCAAAAGATCCTAACTTGACCTGACAGAGGAGGAGGATAAACTGCTTCACGCTGTAGCAGAAAGGTCCCAGACATGTTGTGGCAGGAGGTCTGAGAGACAGTGTTACAGGGGAAGCTGGTGAGTGCCACTGAGGTTGCACAGGGATGCGACCTGCTGTGCACATGGAGTCTTTGCACCCTACTATTCCCCAGGCTTTCTGCCCCTCTCCTGGGTCACGAAGCGCTCTTGACTATGTGGTGTTTACAGAGAAAAGGATCAAGAGCTTCCTGAAAAATTATCTGAAATATGCCGAGAGAGCAGCATTGCTGTAACACAGGCTTTTAGCCTTTTACTCACACGCTCACAGCGTGACAGCTCTGTCCCCTCTCGACAAGTCTTTGGGGGCTTTGGGCATCCCATCAGTCCAGGAGATGGGGATGGTTGAGCTGCAGGCAGGCAGGCAGCTCACAGGCAACACTAGAGTCTGCAATTGGAGAAGGCACAGGTCCCTGCTCAGCAGAAGAGCAGGGAAGGGTCTGTGAGAGTCATCCTGGAGCTGCATGCCTCTGCTTGATGATTTCATGCTCTTGTTTCTGCTGAAACAGAAAACTTTTGTACCAAACCCTTTTGACAAGGGCTTGAATTTTGCCCTAGCGGTGTGTAAAGTTGCCAGGCAATGTAACACTAAGCATCCTGCCGTCTGTGCCCTGCCATGGTTTCACCTACCATGAGAAAAGAACCAACAGCCTGTAGATTCCTTCCAGTCACCAAGAAAGGGGAACGTCATTGCAGCCCATCCCTCACCTTCTGCCCAGCACCACAACCATGCCACTGCCAAATTGCTTGGACTTGAAATCCTCTGACATAAAGACAAAAAACATGAGATGTACATGGGCTTGGCATGAGGAGGGGATGATCTCTTCCAACAGTCTCCTTGTCCATGGTGAAGGGCGAGCAGACCAGCAATTCCTGAGGGAATTCACCTTAGGAGAGACCCTGGCAAAAAGCAGGACTGAGATCTCCTCATGTCATTTCTCACACAGCTGGATACAGCAGGGAAATTAAAAACAGGTGGGAGATGTTGATGCCTCTCGCCTCATAATAATAACACACTCAAGCCTTCAGTGTGCTCTACCTTGATCTGGTTGAGTTGATGGGCAGTGACAATCTAGATTTAGGCTAGAATCACAGTAAAAAAAACTTTGCAATGCAGAACGCATCTCCTTGAATTTTTTCAAATAGAATGCAATTTCTGCTGTCTTTTTAAAGGTTCTAGCCTCTACCTAGGCAATATTCATTGGGGGAATAAAAGCCTCTGGGCATCGTGGAATTGTCAGACAGGGGGAACTGATGTTTCAGTATGCAATTTTACAATCTTAAATTACTTATTGGTTGGTTACAATTGCTTAAGTTGGTTTCCACTCTGCTACAAATCATTACATTGTGCTAATTTAATGCCTCAACATTAGAGATTTAGCATTTTAACCCACAGTTGCTTTTCCAATTAAACACAGATGCCGTGCATAGTGTAATCTGAATGCAAAATAAAAGTTGACCTGGCTGTTGGTTCCAAGCTAAAGCAACAAAAACCCTAACTCTGGAATGTTTTTGGTAGTCATATTTTAGAAATAATTTTCTATGGTGAGCCAAAATCTATGTAGACAGTTATAGTCAGATAACAGTTTAAAAAATAGACTATGTTTTGGCTGTACTTTTGCTGCTGTTAAATTTATCTTCTTAAATAGCAGGGAGTATGAGTTGAGGTTTGAGAAACAGTAATTTTGTAATTATTTTATATGGATCGAATTATTCTGTCATCAAATTTGCATTTCAGACAGCATTGCAGTATAAAAATATAATTAGAAACTGTAATTCAGGAATTGCTGAATGTGATATTTCCCAGAGGGAGCACTGTGAAGAAGCTGCCCTCACTACAACTTTAGCAAATGTTGAAATCCTATAGGTGGAAAATATGAAGGCTGAGTTGTAAAGTTCCTGTCCCTTCTGTGATCTCCACATGTTGTCAACTTTCTGCCGAACTTCATTTTATCATAAGATTCATTTCCACAGAAACATCTAATCATTAAGAGCTGAAGGGCTTAGATCCTGTTCTGCTAAATTTCAGTCTGACTGTGCTGATAGCTGCTGAATTGCTTTCAGCCACAAAATGACACTGAGATAATGTAAGGATCTGATTTACATGCAGAAAAGCCATGAAGCTTGTCGTTTGGTCTGAAATGCTGGTTTTCATTTGCCCAGCACCCGGAATTCCCAGCAATGCCTCTTTTCACAGAAGAGAGCTGAGGATGGGTCTCAGTTTAGCTCTGTTTCTCTCCTTTTGTAATTCAGGGTTTTTCAACATACATGTTCACGGCATTGTGCAAAGTTTTGGTTGTATAAAACTCACTCATGTCAATGTTTAGGGTTTTTACTATTCTCGTTAGAATCTTTAGCTTATCGTAGGCACACTAGCCGGAGACAAACACGTCACGTCTATTTTAGTTGGGCTTGTGTTGATAAATTCCATCCACTTTTGTCTGAGACAAACACTTCTTAGGAGAGCATCATCCACAGCCAGTTTTTCCCACCACCTCGTTCAGGCACTGGGCAGGTCCCTATGTGGAACTAAGCGTGTGATACACAAAGCAAAGCTAGCATTGTGAGGAAGCAGAAGCTGAGTGTGGGGCATATTTGATGCTTTGATGTCCCCATACATCTGTCACAGTCCTGCTGAGAGACAGTTGCAGTGTTATACCAGAGGAAATGTCAGGACAGGAAAAAGGAAAGTGTGGACCTATGAACCCAGGACTGCATGGATAAATGGGCTGGCTGGTGACATGGTTCCTAGTGACTCAGGGACCTGTCACCCACAGCGTGCTCTGAGGATCAAGACCATTTGCTGTGGTTGCCCAGGGCCATCTTCCTGCACCCACTTGCACTCAGCGCTGTCATTTTTATTGGGTACTGGGGAGGACGTCTGTCCTGTCGCTCACATTTTGCATGATGCACATCCCACTAGCCTGTGAACACAGGACAGGAGCTTCAGGGCATCACTGCAGATGTCCATTTCTGTTAGGGAGGGTGCAGTAAGCTAGGTTGGCTCTTTAGGGACAAGTAGCCTCACCTGGGGTGCAAGTGCTGATGGGGCATGAGCAGTTCCTGAGCATCACATCCGCATTTTTGCACATTTACTTAGAAACTGCAGAGGAGCAGGAGGCAGTATTTCAACCGGCTTTGTCTGCACATGGGAGCTGAAAGGCTTTGAGACAGGTTTATACCTGCCGCATTTGTCACAAAGCCTCTTAGCTGGGTGCTGAATTTCATTGTCAAGAGAATGTGACTTAGGGAGTGGGCCAGAGCCAGGCTGTCCAACCTGGCATGGTGGACCAGGAGGGATGGGACAAAGTGGGAAGGAGAGCCCTTGGCAGGACTAACTGACCGGCTGCTGGCAGGATGCAGCCAGGGCAGGCTATTGTCATTGTTTCTGCACTGCTGTGTCTGCCCATGCAGGGAGCTCTGGCAGCGCTGCCCCATGTCCCTGGGCATCTGCAGAACAGGCCAGACGAGATTTGTGTGGAACAGAGCTGTCTGAAGGAGATGGGAGAGTGAAATATGCTTCCTCTGTTAGCAGTGGTGCCCTGTTTAGCTGCTGTGTGATGTAACAGTGGCTTACAGGGCTGCTCTCTCTGCTGGGCGCTGGTTCAAAGTAGGGCTGGAGGAATGCTGCACAGTCAACTCTTGTGCAGTAGCTGCTACCGGAGGACAGAGGCTTTGTCTTTAATAGTTTCATGCTTGTTCTTGTATTTTAGAAGAGATCAGGTTTTGAAGATGTCCAAGATTACGTCTACAAAGGTTTTATTAGACAAGCAGACCAGGTGGTTTACAGGCTATCACTTGAGAGAAGACAAATTACAGCTGAAGAAGGTCAAAGTTAGTTTCTTTCCTTACCGAATTCCCTTGCTCCAAGAGCAGGCAGATTATGCTTCAGACGACCTTTCTGTGTGTCCTCCAGGACTGCAAACACACAATGGATCCAGCTCATTTGAAGTGTCTAAGTTCAACTGAATAACAGTCAAAGAGACTTCATCAAGCAATTCAGCCCCAAGAACCTTTAAAGAAAATATTCACTTCATGTTGTGTGCATGTTCCTAATCGCAAATCCAAGATACCAGGGTGAAGCGAGCACAAAGCCGTTGATTATTTCCACAACTGCTGTGTGCTTCCTATCACAACAGTATTCTTTTGTGCAGAATGGCAGCATGATTGCAGAGTCCTCTTTAGCCTTACCATCTTAGAGAGCCCAGGTCCAATTAAAGCAATTGTATCTCAGCAGAAGCACTGTCTGCTGTCCTCTGGACCTGTCTGTCAAGTGTCCTATTCATCGCTGTTTATGTTGTATGAGGCTTTTCACGTAAAGTCGTTCTGACCCGACTGAAACCATCCCATCGGAAGGGTAGCCTGCATTTTTGAAGACTTATTTCACAGGCTGATGTGAGCAAGAAGAGTACAAAATTACAGCTGGCCAAGGATACATCTCCAAGTCTAGCCACGTTCTCCTCTTGCTTGAGCATTATTGCTGATTTGACACAGCACACAGCTTTCACTTTCAATTATTTCACTTCACCCTCCATTTTCAATTACTTTACTGCTAAAATTTGAGAACATTATCAGAATTCACAGCTCTTCCTTGCTACGTTGGAGGGTTTCCTTAATCAAAATCCCCAATGTGAGTTGCAAGGCATGTAATGTCTGATGGCACATGATATTAAACCACTTACAGCTCTGAGGTCTGTGTGAACTCTGTGATCTTTGAGTTATTGAAGAGCTGCTGGGTAGTGGGAACTCCTGTTTTGCTTTACTTCTGCTGTCAGAGCCTGATGAAGGAGCCGAGTGATTCCTGCCAAGGAAGTCCCCCTTGTCACCACTAAGGTAAAAGCTGAGAAGCAGAGCTTGGTGAAAGGCAGAAGTACTGGGACTTGGGAAGGTCAGGGGCAAAGAGGAACTCTTTCTGAACAAAAAACATATTTTTATTTTCTCATACTTCTCTTGGAAAGGAAAATCCAGGGAGCAGTGTTTAGAGTCTTCTTTCTGAAACAAAATGAACTCTTCTCTGACAATTCAGAAATGAGATTGCCTGTGAAAGAGCAGCCCCTGTCCCTGCTGCTGGCTCCATGGCATCCCTGGGAGTTCTGGTCAACATGCATAGCAGTGCTCAAGCAGAAAAGGATCAGTTTAAGAACTGAAAACATGAGCTCAGACCTTGGTCATTCTTCCTCCAGCCTCATCGAGTCAGTGGCTCCACCACATTTGTTTCCCATTTTGCATCTCTTCTGCTCGGTTTTAGCCCACAGGGGAAGGTGTCTGGTTGGTTTTGTCAGGAGGAACTGCAGAGCTGCCTGCAGTGGTGGTCTGGATGTCACCTGTGCCTTCCCTTGGCACAGGCTGCTGCAGGCAGGAGAGTCATGCCAGCTCTGACCAGGGCTGCAAAGAGACCTTGCAGATCTGGTCACAATGGTGGCAAGAATAAACAAGAGCTGATAAAACAGCAATATAACATGTTCCATACCAACTCCTTGGGGATCTTGGTAAATTTACTAAAGATAAGTTTATACCATTTACCTGGATCTGCAGCCCCAGCAGATTCAGTTTCTTTTCTTGCAGTGACGGCCTTTTCTCTGAGAACCAGGTGCAGTGAGCTACAGTGCTCACCATGGACACATAATGCTTCTCATGGTTCAGTTGTAAAAATATAATTCCTTCAGAGGTGACAACAGGTGATAGAAACAGGGTGACTGCTTGCCTCCCTTTTTTTCTTTTTGTTAGATACTGAGGCCCTTGCAGAAACCCCCACCTCTATTCAAAGTGCCTGATTAGAAATTGAAGTGTATTTCACTATTAGTTCAGTATGTGCCAGTTATTAGCAGGTTGTGGTGTTGCTCCTGTACTGACAGCCTGTAGTGGAACAGACCCGTTCTGTGCTGCTCCCCCTATACTTGTGGATGGCATTGCAAGCAGGGTAGTGGAGAGGCAGCTGGGAGATAAGGGGTTAAAACAAGCCACGGTTCCAATTTGAGACATTTTCAAAAATAGCAGCTTTTCTTTTGTTTGCTGAATTCCCCATGCTTTTACAGTGCTGTTCCCATTATTCATCTCTTTCCCAAAATAACATTTTTAAGCAGAGGAATGGCTTCAGTGGGGAGAGGAGGAGATCTGCAGCCTGAGCGGGACAGCTGCATGCTCCTGTGTCTGCAATGAGGGATATTTCAGTCTTTCAGGCAATTTTGCTTCCTCAGTGGCAAGTCTGGTAATTCCTTCCTGACAGCTCTCAGTGGTGGTTCTTGGGGGCAAGCTTCAGCCCCGCACAGCTTGAAGCTGCCCTTGCAGAGAAACATTTATTATTCTTCTTTCAAAGGGGAAGCCTGAACACATCCAAATGGATTCATGCTACAGGGGGATATGTTCATGCCAGCATAGGGTGGGAAGGTGTCTTTCAGGCAGCATGCTCATACTGTCCAGCATTTTTGTAGCTCAGCTTGACCAGGGGCATTTCTGGTGGATGCTCCATTGAAGGAGAAGGAAGGGGTGCTTTTTTGGAAAATAAGCCTAAGGCATCCTGGCCCCAGGACCTGTGATGCAGACAGATCCCACTGAGCCAAGATGCAGGTCCAGCCCTCAAAGCACCTTGTGTGTCGCATTCTTGAATGCTGGCCTGGGGAAGCAGCTGCTCTGGAGGGGCATCCTGACAGCACACACCAGGGCTGGCCGGGGACACCCCTCACTCATTCCTCACAGTCAGGCATGCAGCCAGACACAAACACCATGAGCTCCAGAAACAGGTGCCAGCAACCTTCCCCTGGGGTTGTAGGAAGGGATGGTAGAAAAGAAGTCCTGAGAGGAATTAAAAATTAAATGCTCATGGCAGCAGCTTGCTGTCACCACTTCCCAGCAGTTCATCTTCACCATGGCTGGCCAGACGCCCAAGCGATGAGCAGGAGCAGAGGAGCATCCCATTCTCACTGCCCTCACTGGAGATCATCCAGCTCTTGTGAGGTCTTTGTCGGTGGATGAGGGTGAGCTGCCCCTGGCCCTGGCTGCATGTACGCAGGACCCACCAGAACCAGCAGCACATGCCTCTTTGTGGAAATCCCCAGAGCCATAGTGAAAGGCCAGCAGGAGGTGGCCAGACCCAGACGAGTCACATGCCTATTGGACAGATGCTGCTGTCCAAGTATGGGGTGGTGGAGAGCTGAACCACAGCCTCCTCTCTGTCTGAGATCAGGAATAACCCCAAGCAATAGGTTTGCTTAGAGCAGGTGGAGGCTGAGCCCACAGGGGCTGGGATATGGGGTGCAAGGGTCAAGCCTACCAGTGTTGGTATTTGGGTATACGAGGACGGAGCCCCAGGGGCATTTGGCCCTCCTTGGCATTCAGTCCAGCTCCTTGGTGTGCAAAGGCCCTGAAACCACTTCAGAGCCACAGCAAGCACATCACTGAGCCCAAGGCCACTTGCAGACCATGCACCAAGTGATTGGACCTTGGATCTAGCTTATAATCCCCTCTCAATATCCCCCACTTGGCAAGAGTTTGCTTCCCCCAAGCCTTGATATTTCTTGATTTGGCATTGACATTCAAGTAGGTGGCAAGCTATCCAGTTTCCTGTGATAATGACTGTGTCTGTACTACGGCTGCTGGCTATGTCCATACTGCATGAAAAAGGGAGCAACCCCAGCAGCAAGAGCTCAATACTCAGAACCACTCTCTGTCTGCAGTGGTCTCTATCCCAATTTAGCTCTCAGTCAGTTCATATCCTCCCAGCCTGCAGCACTGGGCCTCTTCCATGGGGCAAATGGTGCATGGTCTCTCTTGAGGAGGGTGCAGAGTTCAATACCATGGGTGAGGGAACTGCTGTTCCAGTTGGTCCTCCATGCCCAGGAAGGCATCCAAACACATTTACTTTGTAGTCACAGGTGGTGTAGTAAATGTCATCATGCGTAACTGGGTGGGAATCCTGGGAGGAAAAAAAAAAGCCTTAAGAATAGAAAAGTGTTTTTTCTGAAGCCTAGGTCTAGGTAGAGCTCATGAGCTTCAAGCTCTTACCGCGGCCACCAGCAGGAAATCAGCCCACTGGTGCATGACAAAAAGGCTGGCAGCTCTAGTCTGTCAACCAAAGCAGTGGAGCTCTAATAGGACCGAAGTGGAGGAAGTAAGGAACCAGGCTGGAAGGAAGGATAAAGAAAAACCTTGGTCTACAGAGAATCAGGCTCTTTACTCATCTGTCTGTACAGAGGGACATTATCATGTACACTGCTGATCTGACTCTTTATCGAGTGTGGAATTGATGCTGATTTCATCTCGTACTTTGGTACACACACTTCCCCCTGTATGGTTCAGTTTTAATCCTTTCCTAGTTTACAATCCATTTAATTTGAAGATGTGAAAATTGCAGAGGTCAGTATCCAATACTACACTTCTTCTGCTCCGCAGTTTCTCCAGAATGAGTAAATTATCATCTGTATTAACCTTCTCAATGAGAGACCAACATAATCCACTTTCCTAATGCTGTGTCATGCCTAATATCTGTTTTCCAAACCCTTCATTGCCTGAAGTGAGCATTGTGCACTGCATGATGCCCCTCCCAGCATCTCAGGAACCTACCCAGTCCCCCAGCCCCATACTCAGCACTGTCTCTGCCACATGGCACTGCCAGGTACTTCTTGTTTCCCTCTACAAAGAGGGAAGTGGTGTCCAGGTGCTCTCTTCATAAAACTTCAGGGTTGAAAGAGGTCAAAAGCAAAGGAGGTTTCTGACTGCAGTTTTCTCCCAGCACTTCTGGTTTTGTTGAATTCAACCTTTATGATGTTGACCTTGAGCATAATGTCAGTAGGGTTTGAGAGCCAGGGGAGCATTTGCTTATCTCCTTGCCTGCAGCTTTTCAGGTAGGTTTGTTTGTTTTAATTACTTCCTCTGTTAGACATAGAGTGTTTTCCCTTTTCCCTGGATTTCCCAGTCAGGTCTGGCTACCCATGCCTCTGTCCTGGTGCAGCAGCCTCCTGTCTTTGTGACCTTGTTTGTGCCTGGTGGAATGGAACTTGCCTTCCACCTCCCTATGTGCTGGAAATGCAGCTCATGTAACAGATGCCAAGCAGAGGTTGGCTACGTCACTTGGCAGATGGGAAAATTTGTCATTCTGAGACGATTTAGGCAAGGGGCCTCATTTAAACCCCTCCACAGATTTACTTATCACCCCAGGCAAATCACTTAGTGTCTGTGGCTGTCCTGGTCAGACAAATGTGACCAGGACTTGGTAGTAAAGCAGGACTTGGGCAGGACTGTGTGAAAGCATAAGGTTTTCCCCTTTCACTTGCAAACAGGAGCTGCTCGTATTGCTCCACATAATACAGGGGATTTAGGAAGACTAGCATTAAGACATTTTTTCAGTCATTGAATATGTTTTAATCCTTATTAGCCTTGAGCAGTCAGCTCCCAGTGAACTCATGGAAGGATAGGTATAATTAAAGATCTGTCTTGCGCAGCCTACTGTGCATTTATAGCTCCACAACTGCTCTCAGTAGTGAAATAGAAATATGTCTTTCAAAAGAAAGTACAACAACAGGAAATATTTCTTTCACGAATATGAACACAAGGGTTTCTTCCAAGAATCATCAGATAATAGAAAAAACTTGCTTAAATTTCTAGTTCCACTAAGCACCTGGTTCTAATCTACAATTCCTTGACTTTGTTAACTTTTTAACTCAAATGTGATCCTATTTTAAGACACTGTTGTTTCATCTGATAATAAAAGTCTATTCAACCATCTGTGTGTTTCATCAGTGTTTGCATTTCTTGTTCTGTGTCATAATTTACATTTTTCTTCAATCTTTCCACTAGAGAATCAGGGTTGTCCTGAATCCAATCAAATTGCTGCTGCTCAGTTGGGTGTAACTCCCTACTCCTTGCTATTTAAAGTTGGATACCTAATTCTGCTGGTGGGTAATTTTGGTCAAGATTTCACAGCAGGTTAAATTTGTCTGCACAGACGATACAGTGAGAATTTTTTCTCCCAGCCGTTGCTGAGATCCCCCACCAAATCCATTGCAGAGGTTTATGATCGCTGCCTCTCAGGTGTCTGGCACAAATGGAAGTGGCGCCGCTGTGGGACATGCTCATTACTTCAGGCATTAGCCTTGAGAAGTGCTGGGTAATTGCATAGTTTGTCATGTCTGTTTAGGCATATTGTTCCTGAAATTGCTCCTCCTCCAATCAATAAAAGACTTCATAAAATTGTATAAACATATTAAGAAAAATGTGATTTACTCAAGGAATCTTTATTGCATTTCATTATAAACCACTGAATCTAATATACAAAGAAGATTACTTTAATTATAAGTGAACAAAAGAAAGATCTACTCTATGTTCCCACTAGGCAACTAGCAGCAACATGCACCTTCTCCATCTAATGTGGTTACATAAAGTAATTAAATTTGGTAGTTCTAATGGGAAGAGCAGTTAACTATAATACACCCAAGAGAAATTGGCATTAGATGGATTTGTTAGGTGCTGTGGTATCTGTTCTCAGCATTTTTTTCTTGCGCTGGGGAAACTCATGAGATAGCCAAAGGTAGGCAGAGGGTTCAGATGATGGACTGCTGATCTCCTCATCTCTTCTTTAACCAATTTCACTGCACTCAGTGCTGCCCTCTGGAAGTTCATCTGATAGCAGAGAACTGTGGTGGTCCTGTTCGCTTGCAGACCCATGCATGGCTTGTTTTTGTTTTACAGAGTGAAGTGCTTTGGTGCCATTCACTGTTTTGTACTTTACTGGTATTTCACCAGAATGAGTAAATCATCCTGGGCAGACAATTTTCTGAGGAAGAAAAAGGAAAGCTCAGTCCAAGGTGACATCCTAGAGGAAGAGCTCCCTGCCACTGTGTTCTTCCCTGTTAAGTGGACATCTGACAACTGAGTGAAGGTTTGATAAGGAGAGGGATTCCTCCATGTCTGTCATAGTGTGGCTTGGGAGGCAACATGGGGTAACATGGTGCCTTCCCACTGTCACAACTGAGACAGTCCTGGGTATGCCCTGGGGCAGAAGGACAGCTGTCAGGAGGTTTAAGTGCCTACAGCCTCTGTGCCCTGGTAGGGTCAAGTATCTGATGAGAATCTGTTCTGTGCCGTTCCCCTGTGAGTCTCTGCCAACCCAGGAACCATCAAAACTGACTTCAACTGGTTCGGGAGCACAGGACTAGCTGATACAAAAAGTCAAACGGATAAAAAAATTGTTTCCTCCCTCTTCTTGTGCATCAGTTCAGTCAACACTGAAATGCAGCGATCAACCAGTAATCTTTGTGGTCAGAAGTCTTCAGATGAAAAAAAAAATATATGGTATTAATAAGTTATTATGTTCCCTAGAGGAGACAAAGGGATCACAATAAGGAAGTAAAACTTTGTAGAAAACATGAATTACTCTACTCTATCAATACTGAATAGAGAACAGTCACATAACTCCCTTTCACAGAAAATTAAAAACTTGCTATTTCAAGATTTGGACAACATAGTCTGCTAATCCTCTTGACTTCAAGGTTAAACCCAATCAGCTGTGAATTTCATTGAGGTTACTAGTAAATCTTAATTTCAGTTACATTTTTTGCAGTAATCGTATTGCTGCTCTCAGTTCTGTCAGTTGCTTGAGCTGACAGAGCTGGCCGGTTTTCCTGACCTGTCTGCTGTGTCCTGGCACTCGTTCCTCTGCTTGCATAAACCTCCACTCATATTCGTACCACTGCCCTTGACTGATGTGCAGTGCTGGGTGATTACATATTGCAGACAAGACAGAGATATCGCAAACGTATTTACTTAATGTCGCTGCCTTTGGCTCTCCTTTGTGCCAGAAAGACTCTGCCCACTGTAAGAAGCTAGCTTGTTTTCCAGAAGGCAGGACAGTAGATGACCTTCTGACTCCTCCAGGCCACTGCAGGTATCTATGTCATATAGACCCTACTTGTGGATTTTTCAAGTTGCATTTTCACACGAGCTAGTCTGTTTGTCTTGTGATCTTTGAAGAAGGCTGTTCCACAGACTTCGCTGCTCCAGTGGTTTGAGATTTGCTTCTCATTCCCAGCCAAAATTTATTATGGGTAGTTTATACTCATTTGTTCTTGTGCCAGCATTGTCCTTCAGTTTAAACAGTTTTTCTCCTTCCCTAGTGTTTACCCCCTCTGATGTATTTATAGACTACAACCATATCCCCTCTTGGCCTTTCTTTAGCTAGGCTAAACAGCTGAGTGCCTTTGGTCTCCTCTGAGAGCATAGGCTTTCCATTCCCTTATTTGGCTTAATAGCCCTGCTCTGCAGCCATTGTAGCCCAAAATCCCTGTTCCTCAGCATGCTTTCCTGACCATATACTAAGGTAATCCAGGTGAGCCCTCATATTTCCAAAACCTGCTGTGTTTTCATTAATAGTATTGGTACTTCACCATCCCTGGACTCACCAGATCACTCTCAACAGGTACACTAGAAAGCATTACGTGTCTCCCGCATGACATGTCACATTTGTGTTTTCCTGTTATCTTATGACTATGTAAGATTTCCAGCTCTTCTTCCTGCTCCATCATTTCTAGTTAAAAGCATCAATTCTTCCTACTGGTCCCTCATATATTACATTTTGCAATAATGAATTTCTTCTCTTTGCACCATTCCAGTGCTAAAATTATCCCATTCTTCTTGTGTGGTAGTCTTAGCTTGCCAGCTGATGGTGCCTCTCACCTTGGTGTCATTGATAACTGCACTACTTTGAGATTATGCATCATGGTTATTAATGAAAAAGTGCAACTGCATACATCCCAAGACTCATCTTGGAAGAGTCCTACTGTAATCACCTTTCACGTGAGATTTCCCCTTTCATTTCAATCCATGATTCTGAAAGAGAAAATATCTGTGTGACTCTTCTAGCACATCCTCTAGAGAAATGATTTGCTTTGATTTTAATCAAATATATCTAATAGATCTAAATACCTGTTAAAAATGAGTACTTATGTGCTGGTTTGAAAGCCAGAGCAGGCAGACTTTCTACAGGGTTTCCATATAAGGTCAGTTCTGCCAAGAAAACTTCAGTTCTAACCTTTAACATTTCTACAACTTTAGTCTGAGATCTCTCTTTAGCAGCACTTGCCAATTGTGGTACTCAAGTCGGGGTGTGAGCAGATGTGTTTTGCTCTGCTTCAGTCTCCCAGTGGATTATGAAGCCAAATTCAAGATTCAAATGACTACACTTATTTTTCAGACTTGGTAACTTTTTTTTAATGTGAATTTGGAATGGGATGAAAATTCTTTTGTGTTCTGGCCTGTGTCCATCAGATCTTTGCCTGCAGATGAATACCAAAAATGATATTTGTACCCTTTACATTAAAAACATGTGAGACTATAAATATCTTGTAGTCCTAAAACATTCCTTCTAGTTCTTCAATTAAGACTGTGATACTACTGCAACATCTCCCTGTGATTCCTAACAAAGATCTGACTGTCTTCTCTTCTTCTTTGTGCAAAAGGGCTTAGAGACTTTTTGAGAAGTTGGTGCTGACATCCCACAAACCAAAGAACAGAGCTACTTCTCTTTTAGGCTCAAATAGAGCCACAGAGAAGAAATTACTGAATATTTAGCTGCCTTTTTGATGACACGAAAAGCAGTCCTTGTCCTCCTTTCCATGAGCAGTTCAAGTTCTGGATATTCAGTGTTAGCAGCTAATTCTTCTGAGTATGTTGTATAAATTAGAACTGAATTAACTGAATGAGAACTAGTTCCTTTAAAAAGAAGAGGAAAATGGAAGGGGAAAAAGAAGAGGAAAAAAACCTTCAGAAATATAAACTCAGTCTAGTTAAGTTTGTCCTCTGAATTATAATTTAGCTCTTTTTAATGAATATTATAGCCTTGTCTGATCTGAAGAATAAGCTTTCATCTTTGCATATTGAGGGCTGGCTGAAAAACCTTGACTTAGTGCTGCATCTGAGATGTTGTAAAGCCAAGGATCAGATACTCCTGTGACACCCCAAGCTTCTCTGTGCTTACTTGGTGGACTTGCTTATCATGGATGCAGCTCTAATAATAATTGATTTGAAGATTTGTCTGCTGAGCGATCAGGTAGAAAAGGCTTTATTTTGGCATGAGGTTGCATTTTTCCAGCTATTTTTGCTAAAATGAAGGAACTCCACATCAAGAAGAAGTTACATGACTCAATCTGACATTGGATGTTGAGCAAACTGAGACCATATTCTCCTTAAGCAGTTTTGTGAGACTAGCCTCCGATATTTCTGTTTCTGCCTGACACCAGACCACGAATTTGGAGTTTGCTCAGTCACTGTCTGGACTCCAGAGATGATATTGGCTAGATTTCCACAGCTTGTATAGAGACAGTAAACTTTAGGTTTCTGAATCCAGAGTTTTCTGTAGGTAACTAATGTGGAGAGTTTGATATTAAAATGATCCCTTCCTGAGCTGTTGTCAAAGGATGTAACTTGTTAAAGGTTAATTCTAGATTCAAAGCATGCAGTATGTGCCTGCACACGTGCTCTGACCCAGTTAGCCCCATTGCTCTGTTCAGCCAAAACTGGGGGCTGTAGCTGTGAATGCCCAGTGGCAGATCCCTTTCTTCGAGGAAGCTCCTTCTGATCTGAACCCAGCAAAGGGAACACTTTTGCTGGTCTCCATCTCTCCTGTCAATACAAGACACAGGCTGAGGATAAGCAGAGCCAGACAGCTGGGTCCCCAGTGCATGCAGAGCCCATGGTGTCAGTCAGAGATGTCCCTGGGATCTGCAGCCCCCAAGCCAACCTACTGGCTAGTGCAGAGTCACAGTGTGCACCCAGGTGCCTGGAGCCAAGCTTCTCTCCCTTTACTCCCTTCCCAGGGCATCATCTGTTGCTGAGAAACTTGGATGTAGGAAGCATCCAAACCAAAAGCACAGGGAGGGGACTGTACCAGACAGCAGCTGGTTAGCACCTCAAAGGGAAGACTGAGTTCCTTGTATCTGACAACTGAGATGCAGGCAGTCGCTTTATTGACAGAATTAGTTCATATTCCAGTCCATCATGTGTACAGATAATGCACTCTGGGATTAAGCTACTATAGCAATAAATTTCCTAACCTAATTTTAAAAGATAAAAGCTCCAGTGAAGTGAGGCTTCATGGCACACTCCACTCCATTCAATTTCCAGTGCTTCAGGGGAGCAGGCAAGAAAGCCCTCCCTCAGGTTGCTGCTCTGCACCTCTGACCTCCTCCTCTGAAAGCAAATCTTCCAGGGAAGGAAGTAGAGCAGCACTAAATCTTTCCTCCCTCTAGGTACCAGGATCTGCTGTCACTCTTTGCAGCTCACGTGAGAGGTCATACATAGCAGGGCTCTGAGAAGCCCTTTGAGTAAAATAAGGAGGAGTGCTGTCCTGCCTCCCCTTGTCCCCTCCCTCCCCACTTCAGTTCCTGACCACCCTACTCTCCCCATGAGTTTTGCACAGCCACAAGCACTGCCAGTCCAGTCCCTGGACCTTTGAACTGGAAACAGGCATAGCTTCCGGTGGCACACGAGATGCTGATTTCCACAGGCTGTCGTACCTCAGCATCAGAAGGAGGAGGGAGAGAGCAGCCTGTGGCACAGCAGTGCTGGGTAACATCTTAGGGCTTTGTTCATGTTTTGGAGTGAGGGAGGGCTGAATGCACTGGGCATCGCAGAAGGTCTGATGGTGTCTGGGGATTGCTTAGTACCCACAGACCTCCTGTGGCAGCAACAGAGGGACAGAGATGGCAGCCAGTAAGGAAACCCCAAGAGCTGAGCATTTTAGGCTGGATGGCAGCTCACACCTCATCAGGGGAACTTTTGAAGTTGTCCATCTCTGCAGCCTCAGATGTGGAAATGGCTCTACCACAGTGTGGTCAAGCCCCAGGGGACGAGGTGGTTGCGTGTGCATAGGGCAGCTGTGCACGGAGGCAGTCAGGTGTTCTGTGCTCCCCACCCCCGCAAGGCATTGCAAGTCACAGAATGAGAAAATAGTTTGGGTTGCAAGGGACCTTTAAAGGTCGTCTAGTCCAACCCCCAAGTCTTAACAGGTCATTGATTTTCATTCATGATTGAGCTGCCTTGCATTGCTAGTGAGACCAGAATTTCTTATGCAACTTCACTGAATTAAATTCTTCTTCTGGCCATGTTGTAAGGATGGCATTGTTAGAAACCACAGGCATGAAGCCCATGTAATACTGGTGGCAATTGCTTTATTTCTCTTGGCCATGGAAGGGAAGTTCACAAGCTACACCAAACTTCCCTGAGCGATTGGTTGTCTTCACATTTGAAAAGGCAGCATTTACATAGCAGGCTCCAGCAGCGTTCTTGGTATGTGCTAGTTTAACATGATTTTAAATCATTAATCAGGACAAAAAAATATCCATGTGTTAGTGTGTTGTCTTCCTTTTTGAAGGCCAAAATGTACAATGCTCCGAACAGTGTGCTAAAAGCATCTGTGTTAAGGAGACAGTGGCATCTTGTTCATTTGGAAACCCGCACAAAAAATACACATAGTTTCTATATGACTAAAATCCAAATAAATTAGTACTGTTTGTGCTGTTTGAGTGCTTACAGTGCAGTTCAAAGGGAAATCACACAAAAAAAGGTAATGTTCTCAGGCACTCATGGCCTGCCCATAATTGTTGCCTGCACAGAAAGATGCACCAGCCTATTTACTTGTACCAGCCTAACAGTTGGTCTCCAGCCAGCAGCTGAAGTTCACCCCAGTTCTATGTGAACCTCAGACAAGGTTTACAGGAAGTCTTCAAAAATACTAGTTGATGGTTTCAGTAGAGTTCAGCAGCACCACCTCCCCAGCCCTTCCTTTGTCTGCTTATTTTCATATCTTCATTTCACCATGCGTATTTCAAAGAGGAGTGTTTGCAATTTTTTTATGAACCACTGTTGATAATAGGAAGTTGAGTGGACAAATGCTTTTTGTCTGGATTCTTTGGCCTATAGGCACATTGCTTACAAGCTCCCATTTAAAATAGCTGTCACACAGGTGTATAAAGCGCTCAGAAAAACCCTTTCCTTCAGTGCTGGCTCTTGGTGCAAGCGGTTCCAGTCATCTGGTTATGAGTTCTGTGCGCAACACATCCCTGTTATCCCCCTCCCCCCTTGCCTCAGCTTATCCTGCCCCTATCTGCTGTGATTTTTATTTTATTGGGCTTTGTTTGATTAATGGTCTTCTCCTCCACTTGTGCCTGAGGATCTGCAATGTCTGGTGGGATGAAAGGTGGGGTGGACAATCCAAGCCATGGCCACAGGCAGGACGGTGTTAGAAGAGGCACTGGTGGCAGCAGACCAACGAGTAGGGTATGATAAGGGAAGGTGTTTTTAAGGAATCACATCAGTTTCTGTCAGGTCTCCCTCAGCCAAGCCAAGGAGTTCTCCAGGCACAGTTCTTCAAGATCTTCCAGAAATGCTGCTGGTAGCTGCTGGGCTTCATTCTGGCGTAAGCAGCTATCACTTCACTGATCTAAGGGAGGAAGACAGCTGTATGTTAGGGGAGGATCTGGCCCACTTCCATCATGCTGCGTTGCCATTTTCCACAAAAGCATTTACCAGGAATTGTTCCAGCCCCTTGCCAAAAAAAGAGCAGTTTTTCTTCCTTCAAATAAGAGTGAATGTAGAATATGAACTACATATACGTATTCTTATACATATGGTAGGTTCTCACAATAAATGGCACATGGCACATTTATTGTAGGATGAAATTATATTAGAGGGACCAGCACACACGTCGAAGCTTTGATTGTAAACTTCCAGATCAGAGAAGGAGATGAGCAATCTTTATGTTCAATTATAACTGCAGATATTTCCTTTTTCCTAAGCTAGTGTCTGTTACCATGGCCACAACCCTCAGAATTTTCTAGCTATTTTAAAATCATTACTAGGAGTGAAAGAACAGATGTTTAATTACATTCTTCTTATTCCATTCACTAGGTACAGCTGACATTTTAGGACTTCTCTGTAAAAAAACTAATCCTTTTTTATTGTTTATCATTTTCCTAGGGAAAAATAGAAAGAAGTTAATTAATATGTGCCAGTATGCGTTTTGTATACAAATTCTAAGTATGGGTGAGGAAACCAGTTTCTTGACATTTTAAAGGCTGATTATTAGACTGGTATCAGCAGCAGTCAGAGATAAGTGAAAGCCATGCCGTAGGAAATAGACCAGAAGCTGCCAGTTCTTGTCCTGGCCCCTGACAGTCCCAAAGGACCGAGCATTTGAACACTGTGGTTTCCATCCAAAGAGACACTGTTGAGCCAGAGCCCCTGTCTCCATGTACTTGCACATCACCAGCAGAGTCCTGCATGGGCCCTGCTGCTCAGGTGTTATGACTGTAGCTACACTCTCAGTGTCCCCACTGTGCATACAATCCTCTGGGATTTACCAAAACACAAGACCTCACAAGAAACTTCTTCTCCACCACATTGTGGCATTTCATGGTTTGTGACGAGAGACAGTAATTACTTAGGAGATTGCTCAGCCAACAGGACTGCAGTACATGGGGTCCCCTAGATCTCTCATGGAGTGCTCATACTATGTTCCTCTTGTTACCATTTGTTACCACTTGTGTCACAGTATAGAAGATCTGCTCATTAAAGGTTTCTGGACATAGAGTTGCCTAAGTTTAAGTTTTTGTCTCTAATGGTGGTGATCCCAGTATGTGATGAATGTGATGCCTTGGCATCTCCCTGTGCACACCTCCCTGACAGACTCTCTCAGGCCAAAGGAACAACTTGATCATAAGAAAGATCATGTATGATGTGCTGAATCCTACTGAGACTGGTATGTAACTTGGTTTACACCGAGAAATGTGTCAAAAACATAACCTCAGATGTCTGCACCCTTCCAGGGAAAAATGGCTGCGAGCAGGCACTTTTGGATGTTTGGCTTGAGCACATTTGGATGGAGGGATCCTACTTCTCATTCCTCTCTTACTTTAACTATCTAAACTTATTTAGATCTGTGTCTTGTAGCTCTGTGCCTGAGCTCTTCACCAAAGACTTCCTTGGTGGACTGAAGTGTTGGGAAGGTGAATGCCCTAGGGAAGTGCATCATGAGATGTGAATTCACATCTCCATATTCAGGCTGCTCTCCCATTCCCTTCCACAGGCAGTTGCTCTAGACAAATGTTGTTTAACTCTCTCTTTAGTATTTTCTTGACTTGGAGCTGCTAGATATCAGCTTTCTGACAAGTTAGGAGATTTCATTGTTTTGCTGTTGTTGCTCAGCTCCTCTTGGCGGTGGAGTTTGCTCTAGCTAGTACTGTTAATAACTTGAAGCTATTCGTGTACTAAGCTGATCATAATCTCATCAACGATTATGCTGATGAACACTGATTTTAATATTGTGCAAACTGGAGCAAAGAACAGTGCTGTCTTTCCCTCAAAAGCAGACCTCAGGCTATGAAGGGAAACCCAGCATGGAATTCTCACTGAAACCCCAAATGGAAACAGAGATGCCGAGAGGGGGAATTTAGGTCAAGGCCAGTGGCTGCAGAAAGTCACACAATGAGAGAGGTGGTCAGTGTCCAGCAGCTTCTCCCCATCCCTGCTACCGTGTAATGCTTACAGGATCTCACCCGCACAGCTGCTGCAGGGCAGGCAGGGGAAGAGCTGACCAGCAATGGATGTGCCTCTCAGCCATGGTGGGGAGTAGGCTGGCTGCCCAACAGCCCCCTCTGACCGTGGTTGGCTGTCATGCTGCCTTTATTTTTGGTTGTGCAATTATTTTGCTAAGTTGCAATCCCTTGTGTTGCTGAAAAAGCTGCTTTTGTCTATGCAGCCTCTGTAATTAAATATGTCCCCTCTCATTATATCATGCCTGCAGTGCACTATCCACTATCCAAAACTTCCATGTCCTTACAGTTTTTCCCGTTTGCCTGTTTCTCACAGGTGTCAGTGTCATTTCCGTGGTGGCAGTGAGTCCAGCTGATAGAGGGCTTGAGCTTTGGGCTTTAGGAACTGATTCTTCCTACAACAGTAGTATAATGCTACAGACTTATTCTGAATAATTTGGTGAGTTATCCTAAACAACTCAGCCACCTAGCCTGGCTGGTCGGTATAGGACAGAAACAGCCTGCTACCTACGTAGAGCAGAAACATAATCACCCTGAAGCAGGACAGGAGGCAGGAGGGCGTCCATTCAGCGGGCAGCACATTCTTAGGCAATCCATTACTTAAGGCACATTTTTATTTTGCGGTGATGGAAGAGAAGCAAGTGCCTTGCTTCCAACATCTGCTTCACGCTCCATGCATGACTGATCACATCTCTTACTGCAGCAGCTCCACAGAGCTGCAGCCCCAAGGTCATGTGAAGGTGCTGTTGGTTCTGTGCAAAGCAGCTCTCACAGCTGACCTCGGATCTGTCCCGTCTAACAGTTCTGAGGGACCCATTTGGTTCTCTCCTCAGGGCATTCACAATTCAGTCTGCCATCCCACTTCTGCAGCCTGTTTCCCACTCTGGCTTTGTACTGACCTACCTGGTAACCTAATCAGTAGGTGTCATGTTTCTCCTTCGGGAAGTGTATCCATCTTTCTATATTATTGACGTTAATGCTCTATACATACACATCTATTGTATACATGTACATATACATACATAGTGTGAAAAGACAAAGGTGAATTTTCAAAGTCAAATGGTTGGAAATGTTGAAATTTAGATGATCTGTGCTTTTATCTCTCAGCTCTTCTGGTTTGCATCTACTTTCATATAATAAGAGCATATATATTAATGCAGTTGAGTATTAATTCCCATTATGCTTCATTTTTGTGACACCCCCTTGGAAAGTAGTTGCAGAAATCCAAGAGTGGATAATCTTTATGAATAAGGAAGATTGCTTTAGAAGGGGAATTTACTTATAATTCAAAAGCTGCGTACCTGTGAGTCTTTAATTCAGTGCTTCCTCAGATGTAGAGAGGATCTTGCAAATTGGTGGAATCTCCCCTGCATTGCATCTCAACTCCCCCCCCCCCCCAGAAAAAAAAAGTTTGAGTGTACAAGGGCCTTCCATTCATTACTATCCCATAAAGTGTAACTTCTCCTGTTTAATTGTGTGTGGTCCTGTAACTATCTCAAGAACTATCTGGAGAGCTTCCTATTTTGAACAACCCAATCTGTGTGTCTTTCTCAGAAAGAAGATGCATCCTTGTTCCATGGTGATTACAATGCACCTTTCAGTATGGTCTCAGTGCGTTTCTAGAAGATCATCTCATTGAGGAGCCATAGTTTCCTGTGGATGTTTTTCTGTGGATGAACAACTCTAGATATTTTTCAGTCAAATTTTAGTTAAACATGCTTCTGTTGTCAGCTAGCTTTGTAAATGAATGGGTTTGGAATATATAAGAGCTGCAGAGCTCCCAGATGAAAACCTTGATGTCTCAAATGGCCATTCAATGGATACGAGAGTGGTAATCTGCTGAGATAGACTTCTGCAGAAAAAAAATCAACAGAATGATGCTTTTTTATTTGAGATTACTTTCAAAGTTCACATACAGGGGCTCCTTTCTTTGAGCATCTCACGCATATTCTGAAGAAAAAATACTTTAAAGATAAACCTGAGCTGTCTGATCTTCCCTGAGCACCCTTGTTTACTTTGAGCGCACTTCAAAGCTGTGCCTAAAAGGACTGGTATTTAATAAAGAGTAAAATTAGATTCTAGGTGAAATGTGTAACATACTGGGATGTCCATGCTTGTGATTTTCCAGGGGGAGCTGAACAGCACATGCTGTGCTCAGTGTAAGGCCCCACATGCTGCCTGGCACAGAGGGCATTTGGAGGTATGTCCTTAAGTGGCGGGTACATGTTTGGAAGTTCTGCCTTCTACCTTGGGGAAGAAAGAAAGAAATCCTCTGCATGTGTGTGTAGATGAACAACTCAGACCTCCTAGCTGGTAAGATGATGGCAAAACTGAACGTCTGCTTGTCTGCGAGGTGTGTGTGTTTAGCCCTGTTACAGCTCTCGGGGTTGCTGTCTCCTTTTTTTCATCGTAATCAATCAAGAATTAGGCAAGTGATCATGTGTGCATGGACATACCTCCCCACAGAGTGTGGAACAAGTGTCACCATGATGGTTTAAGAGTTTAAGAGATTTGTAAGGGAGATAATATTTTATTACATTAGTTTCATATGCTGTGAAAAAGCAGAATGTACCTTTGGCATACACTGTTGAGTGTTACAGGCTGGCATCTACTTAGAAAAATCAGTAAAGAATTTCTGCCCAGACTGTAATGAGGTCACCTGGAAATAAATTTTTTCCTGAGGTCTCCCACTTGGCTTCAAGTAGCCTCCATCCTTGCCCAGTTCATCACCTGAATTCAACTGTCCCAAGAACCAAGTAGCATCAGGTGAAATCAAGCCTTTCCAAAGCCCCTGGTAGTCTTCAAAACCAGCAGGTTTTCAAGATAAGACTGCTCCGCAGAGGTTAATGACAACCTCCTTCTCCGCTAATATCCTGCTTTGCTCCAAATGTGCTAATTACCCTTTTCTGTCAGCTTGTAGTGCATTAGCAGTGATAAATTTACAAGCCACCTGTTTCTCTCCTGTGTTTAGTTTGGAGCTAACTCATCAGGTGGTCAAAGACTCTCCTTCACAAACACAGCTTCTTAGCAGTGGTATTTAACCTCTCTCATCCAGTTCTACAATATTTCGCCTTTTCTGTCCATATCACATGCAAAATTTGGTGAAGACACCCAAGTTTTGTGCCAGTGAGAATTACCTGCTGGTCCCTGCTGAGGAGCAGCACGTGGGGCCTCTCAGGAGCACTAAAATAGACCTCTAGTCAGAAAGGAAGCCCATTACTGGATTTCCAGGTGCATACCTAAGCAGTGGGTGGAGAAGGGTGCATGAAACTTGTTTAGAAAGGCCTGGTTTTTTCCCTGCAAAAGCAACAGGAACAATCTAAGTGATGAGACACTCATTATTTCATAGCAGCTCCCCAGCTTTCAACTTTGTGCTTGAGGTGGCGACAACTCCTGTGGTAGGGCTCCATCAGAGCATGTCACTGCCAGTTGGTGTCTGCACCTCTTGGCCCATACAGGTTTGTTATCACTTGCTAGCCACATGCTAAACCTAATTATGGCTAGCCAGCATCATGGAGCATGGCTTGTTCTCCGTGTACTCATGTTCCTGGTAGCTGGTAGCCCCTGCTAGCGGTCCTAGTATGTCCATGTCCTCAACTCCTTTGGAAGGTTCTATGGATACGTGGGCAAGAAGACTGCTTCCAGGTCTCTGTGAGATAAATTGGGATTTATGCAGGGACTGGGAATTGAGGGCTCGTCATGGGACACCCCCACCCACACAGCACTGATGCCCACTTGTTTCTGTGCACATATAAAACTCAGAATATAGAGATCTCATCGTTTAAGTGAAGTACGTGTAGTTGAACTTTGGCCTCCACTGCTTTGACTACCGAAGAAAACAAGGGTCTAAAAATAAGGAAATGTTTGCCTCTTGGAAATTTTCTAAGCAATTAATCTAAGAATTATTGATGTTTCTAATTTTGTCTGCAGAGGGAGGACCATCAGTCACACTCAAAAATGCCAGCTCTTTGCTGATAGCTCATAAAGTGGAATGGCTTTTTAATGAAGTTGCCAGAAGAAAGGTTTGCTGCCAAAATCAAGGATATTGCTCTATCCCACTCCTACTCCTTCATCAGGGAAACTTCCAAGAAAATTCTGGCTTTCTCCCAAAGATGTTGTGTGGGATTTTTTTTTTCTTTTTTTAATTTGAGTGCCTGGAAACCAACTCCAAAGCCAACTTTACTGTCAACCTTTTAAAAATCAGAGTAATGACAATATATGCTAATAGGAGGTTTCACTAATCAGTATGAGATCACTGAAACCAGTTCCCATCTGATCACACATGAGTGAATGTGTGTGGGTTTGAACTGTGTTCATGATATGATGATAGCTACATCTTTCATTTAGAGTGAGATCAAATGGATCATACCAAGGCTGGGTGGTAAACTGTTGGTAAGTGACTGTTTTATCATCCTGTGGAGACTAATGTGAGAACATCCTTATTTTAATTTAACCAAGTGTTACATTTTACAGCACCTTGCAATGAACTTTGTACTGTTTCTTTATGACTGCCTCCCTTTCCTAAAACATTCATTAAAAAGCAGTGAGCCTTGTAAGATACATCTTTCTTTTAAAAAGGAAAAAAAAAAACAAGTAGAAAATCAGAAGTTTTTATATATATTTGCACAGTTATCAATTTCTTAATCTTTCTTGGAGGATTCCTTTGGCAATTCACAGGAGGATCCCTGTTTTGCTCACTGTGATTTTCCAGTGAATTCATTAGAACATCAAGATATGAGACATATTTGGTGGAACAGGATGTGCTTTTATTATTGAATAAGTGATTTGTATGGTGATTTTATATGGTGCTTTACAAACAATTCTTCAGTGTTCATCTTGCTTCTAAGCAGTGGAGTTTCACTGGTTTTCGTAACATTGGTAGCAGAGGAGAGAATTAGGAAATATTTGATGCATGAAATGAAGAGGAAGTATGGAATGTCTGGGCAGTGGGTTGGGACAGAACTTATTTGTGAAGAAATGGAAGGGAGAATTGTCAGCTGAAGATATTTTAAGGACATCTTAAGAGCTATATGTAGCAAGCAGGGAGGGGGAGACATTTAAAATGTAATTTATTTTATATTTTTATATATGAATATTTAGAATACATTTTTATACTGCATGATACTGAGAATGCAAGAAGTTAAGGTTACTGTAGAAAGAATGGGCCATATGGGGCATATGGAGCCAGAAAAGATACTGGAATAAATAATGCCAGAGACAGAAGTCTCTATCTGTGAGATTATGATTACATAAGAACATACAGCGCTGAAGGGATCTGAAATATTGGTCATCACGTAACTGGTGAATCTTCCATTAGCTACAGGCAAAATGTTCTCATTAGAGTCAGCATCTCTCATACTTGCATACATCTCCACTCCTCTCCATGTCTGAAAAGTAATGCTTCCCAGGAAAAGAATCAGATCTCTGCCATGACGGCAAATGCAGCAAGGCAAATCATGGTAGATGAAATGGTAATAATTTTCTAGTCATGAGATAGCAAATACATCTTCCTTAAGTGTTTCTTTTGGATGATTTAATTAGAAAAAGACGCAGAGATTAAGCCCATAGATGGCATCCTTCCAAGGTTTCCAAACCCTGTTGCTTCAGACGTAATATATTTCATTGTTAGGATACTATTTTGACACAGGGTAAGGTGTGAAAAATGCCAATATTTGCAAATGTTAATAGAAGGAATAGACACACATAGTAAACACAGAAAAATTTAAGGGAAATTTTTTTTATGACATGGACTTTTTCAAAGATAATAGAAAAAGTAAAAAGGTTGTGTTTGTTTCAGGGAGCTAAGAAATAGTTGTGAAAAGTAAGAGGTAAGGGGAAAGGATGAATAAAACATCAAAGAAAGGACAAAGTTTTATAGACTAACACAATGAGTAAGTCCTAGGAAATGAAAAATGGAGAGAGGCATTAGAAGTCACATACAAGAAATCTCAGAAACGCTGACATCCTGAGAACAGCATAGAGGCAAAAGTAAACCATCCTAAAAGTGTAATAGGATCAGCATTTCTGTTTATTTACAGTCACTAGGAAGTGGTGAATAGTGACATTTTATTCCATGTTGGATAAAATCTGGTTTTCCTATAGTTAAACTTTAGAAAAAAGTTTTCTGGTTCTGCCACTTCTACTTTTCTACAACAATAATACAAATTGTTATTGACAGGAGAAAAAACAGTTCGTTTGTTTGAAAACAGTTATCTGATGGACTTTGTTTACTTCTTCAGAGGATGTTAGTCGTGAAGGCAGAGTGCTGTTAACCCGTTCTTTTGTGGAGGAATTCATCTTAGTTGAATTTACAGAAAATTGTCAGTGATGGCAGAAGAGTTTTCAATTGATAATTCATATTTTTCCATCCAGATCCTGGGCTTTATACAGTATTTCTCTTTGCAGTTTGTGTAATGCTATGAACTTGTAGATAATTATTGTTGAATTCTTGTGAACAATCTTTTTGCTACACTGATTATGACTGTATGATACATTGCCATTTCAAAGGTTCCTTTGTAAAACAGTATTGTTTATATGAGTGGCTACTACTTACACTTGATGTTGGTTTTTTTAGCAAGTAATAGCAAGAATATCAAGATTATACAAGCATTTCTTTACATGTGTGAGAGAGACAGATAAAGGAGCACAGCAAATTATTTTTGCACTTAATTTGTCAAATGTTTTTCTATGCCTCTTAAGGGAGTTTGCTTACCGACCTTTACCATGTTGTTCAAACTCCCAAATTCATTCCTGTTGAGTAATTTCTAAAATCAGGCAGCACGCTGTGTTATGCATGAAATAGCAGTTGGGTAAGACACGGGTCTGTGTTTTTCACGGCATGTTGTCAAGACTAGATGCCATTCTGACTTTCATGGTGTATAAAAATCAAAATCAAAATCTTCATCCAGTAACCTTATAAATTATCTCAAAGCTAAGTTTCCCAAGCTAAGCTTTTTCAGGTTTGCACACAAATGATGCTCAGAGAGAAAAGAAAGCAGCATCTCCACATTAAATGCCTGTTGTACACCCCTAGATCTAGCCCTCCCAGGCCAGGTGTCTTGGTAGAGTGGGGAAGAAGCAGGTGCTATAAGGTGGTTTGAGTAATCATCAGATTGTTAAAAAAAAAGAAGAGAGAGCATCATCACCAAAGATAACCCCATTCTTTTCCATGGAAGACTTTTCAGGGGGCGCAACAAAGCATCAGAATTGGGGTCCATGGCCTAGCTTAGAAAGGTGACTGTATTGTTGGGCCAGCCTGGGGGCAATTATGTGGTTTTCCCGTACCTTAGCTGCAGCATGAAGGTTATATCTGTGAAGACAAAGAAGTTTTAGGAAAATAGCAAAGACATTGTCTTAAACCAAAATTAAAATGTTGCTTTATTTTGTTTGTGCTAAGGTCTTTCATGTCAACAAAACTTCTCAAACACAAGTCATATTGTGACTCCCTTGGTTGAAGTTATCTTTGAAATCAAACAGATTTATTTTACTATTAATATTCAAAATCAGGCATTTATCATGGAACATATACTCTATTTAAATTATCATTTTAAAACCTTTGTAAAATAGAAGTAGCTTACTGCACTGCAGTTTGGGAATTACAAGTTCCCTTCAGATGTAGGAGCTGCAGGCTGTGCCATATGCCACTGGGAGGATGTTTTCTCATACATTCACAGGAAAATCTTGGATTTGAATGATGAATTCCGTGAACTTGGCAATAGAGCATGAAGAATAAAATAGAAGTGGCTAGCCTCAGTCTCCCCTAGACAATTTAAAGCTAGAAACTTGCCATATGTCATTGAGTGCCATGAGCAATGCCGAGCATTAGAATATCACCCTGTTTTGCAGCATTACATACTGCCCTAAGTCATTAATGCAAAGCAGATGGCTTTGTTGTTGATTAGAGCTGGTTAGAATCTGAAATTCCCATTCCAAAGGAAATTTTGACATTTATATTTGTTTTCACTGCAAATTGGAACAAAACATCAAAATTTCCCAGTGGGATGGAAGTTAAAAGGGAACTGGAAACACCGAGTTATTTGTTATTTGTTATTTGGCAATTAATTGTTTTCTCAGTAATATCAAACTACTGTAATTCTAAAATTAGTATCTGATATGAATGCCAAAACAAAATTATTGAAGTCACACTGAAACCTTTTTGCCTTGATAAAAGGAAAATATTAAGTTGAAACAATCAAGTCTGACATTTTCCCAGAATTTGTTTTCTTCAATGTGACAAAACATTTTGATTTCAGTTAAGCTGCATTACCTGATGGAAATGGGTTCTACTGAAAAAATGTTCACACAATGCTGTTGGTCTAGGGCCAGTAATTCACAGGATCATTTTGCAAGTTCAAGGATGTAAAAACGCTCAGAAATAAGACATGCACAAAGAGAAAATTAATGCAATATCTTCAGTTTAGAAACTTTTTTGAAGACTGCTTTAAAAACTCCTACAACTCCCACAAAATATATTTAGTCATCCAGACCCCTCTTTTATTAAGTCCCTTGTGTCCAGTGCTAAGTGCTGGACAAATCATCCCTGGTGTGGACCTTCATATTTATGAACTTGTAAACTGTGACATTATCTTTGTGCATCTTGTTTCCATCTCCTTAGCAAAATTCTGGTCTTGGCTGCCAGAACCTCCCACTCCCACTCTCCTGTTGCCTTCTTCCCTGGAGAAAGTTCCACTAACTCTCTTCAGTATGGAATAAAAACTTACAGTTTCTCTCCAGGTAGGAACATCCACAATAATTTCTTTTCCTATCATAAGAACATCTTTAAAAATATTCAGTTTGCCAGCTAATGGCTCAATTTTTTCCAGTAATGTGCTTTCATTTTTTTTCTGTCAACACCAAGTCTTTGCTGTGGGATAGGAGAAGACCATCTGTTACTTTTTTTAAGGGTAGACTAAGCACAAATGTCACTCTTTGGGAGTCACATGCTATTTATTTACAAAGATAAAAAAATCAAGATCATGAATTCACATCAGCTTCTCGTCTTACTTTGTGCAACAGTAGCTTTCTGCTTTAGTTTCCACTACCCTCCACTAAGGTATTGCATATATGGTTACATAAAAGGACCAAAGAAGATGTAGGACAGATTAGAAACCGGATGAAGTGTCTGCTAGATGAGTTTGATGCCTGGTGTGCTCAGGTGCATTGGGGAAGATTATGTTACTACTGATGAGTGCCCTACACAAAGGAGAGAAGCCCTACAGAAGAAAGTAGAATAAAACAGCGTTTGACATAGCTGGACACGTGAGTGTCAGGATGAAGACAAACAGCAGTGACGCAGGTGTGTAGGAAGGCTGGCTTTTCTAAAGCACTCATGCCCTCATTAGATACCAAAATCAGTGGTGCTATTTTCTGGTAGGTCTCAGTTTACTGGATACAGCTGCTTTTTGAGAAGCTACCTATTACACTGGTGCCCAAATGGAAGGTGTGTTTTGTTTGAGAAGCCAGAGTTTAATTGTAGGCACTGGGCACTTGGAAAAATGTGACCTTGAGTATTTTAGGAAATGTGGTCCAGAAATGGGTTGTTAACCAAAGAGACTTTAGGCTCACAAGTTGCTTAATAGGAGACACAGTAACTGCAGAAAATTTCTATCATGTGGATCTTGATATACAGTCTTCTTTTGAAAGAATGTCAATGGGTCATGTAGAAAGAATATTCTGAGTTGGAAGGGATCCACAAGGATCATCAAGTCCAACTCTTAAGTGAATGACCTGTACAGGGATCAAATCCATGACCTTGACGTTATTAGCACCATGCTCTAACTAACTGAGCTAATCTCAGGGTAAAGTCACCTCCAGCTGGAACAGGTGAGAGATTTTGCCAACTCCCCTGCTGTCAGCTTAACACCCATGTTTATAAATACTGCAAATGTCCTGAGCTTAGGGAAACAGCTGAATGCAGTAAAATCTGAAAAAGCAGCCTCCTGGGGGTGGATGTCCTAATGTACTGTTACCAAAGCCCCTCTTGCCCTTTGCCGTACAAAATTAGGCAAAGGCAAACATACTTTTACAAAAATACTATTTCCATAGAGTTTTAAGAAATGAAATACATAAATATATATCTAATTCCCAAAAGAGTCATCTGAAATCTGCCAAGACAAAGAGTTTATTACTTGAAAGACCTTAGATGGTTCTACGCAGGATTAATGAGCAAAATGTTGGGGTTTTTTCTTACACAGCGTATCGTGAACTGTTGCTTCTCAACTTCACAAATGAATGATTATGAACCAAAAAAGTGCATGAACATAAGTATGGTTTTTATTTTTGTGAGTTCTAAAAGAATTGGGAAGAAATGAAATTAAATAGTGAGACCTTTTGTGAGTGTGAGAAGAAGGCTTAAACATAACTATAAGAGTTCTCCCTCTTTTGTCTAGTTTCTCGTTTTTATTTTCCCATTTCTCATTGAGGAGGAAAAAGTTACTTTTAAGCTGTTCTGGGTGGGTGAAGTCTTTACTGGTCGTGGGGAATGACTGTCCAACTCTTACTGGACCATTTTTCACACTGCTCATAGGGTGGCGGCATCACTTCCCAAAACACTCCAGACAAAGTCTGGGACACTGAGAAAGGTTAGATTGCCAGATTCCCCACCGTGTGCACAGGGTAGCACACATTTACACTCACTTACACCTTGGAGGGTCACTGTAGAATTTGGGAACACTGATTGCTTTGCATGGAACTCCAAGCAGTCCTTTTTCTGGGTGTCTTCATTGTTTGCCTACCCTGGCCTGAGGTTACACCTTAACTGAGCTGCAAACCTTCCTAAAAATGCTTAGGTGAGCTCTGTCTGAAGCAGCAGAGATCTGTGCTTAAGCAAGTGAGCTCCATCTCCCCTGTGTTGGGGGACAGCCAGGCTGTCGGCACAGCATCAGCAAGTACCTGATTGCCAGTAGGTTAAGGACAGACCTGATTTCCCCATGGAATCAAAAACTGACGAGTGGAGGTGCAGCAAACAGACGTGAGCAAATACAGGCTCTCCTCTCTGATGGGTAGATGTGCACCAAAGTTCATTCAGGAGCAGCTTCACAAACAATCTCCGAGTCCTAAATGCGGGGCTTTAAGATGGAAAGAGTTACTAGCCATGAATGTGAGAGGAGTCACTGCACAATGTGCTGCACTGTACAAATGCATGGAACATGCTCTTTTCCCCGGCTCCCAACATTAGAAATACTCATGCCTAGTCATTCTTTTCCTAGCACACACTCAGCCTTACAGGAAATGCTTCAGAAACAAGAGACCTTTTCTGGAAGCCCCAGTGATGCTGAAGGTGATGCAGAAGTGAGGGCGTGGGAAGGCATCAACCCTTTCACTGCTCGAGGCTAAAACTCTGCTTATTGGTTTCAAAACAGTTCCAGCTGAGACCCTGGGCTGTGCTGAGAGTAACGTGATAAGCACTAGGCTATTATCTAGTTAAGTCATAGATACTGAAGACCACAGTACTAACATGGTAACATTTATCGATAGGGCACTGCCTTTTCTTCTGCTTCCCCCTTCTTCACCCCTGTATCAGCCCTCATTGCTGAAATGTAAAAAGGAATTACTATGAAGAGGAGTAAGAGACAATGTGGAACAGCTGTAGCATTTCTCTGCCAGAGCAAATCTAGGAGGAGAAGAGCCTGGGCTTTTGAAGTTCAATATCCGTAAGTGCCTCCAAGTTTAAAACACATGAAGTCCATGCAGCTGCTCCTGCTTCTCCTGCTTGGACTGCAACCTCAACTGAAACTCAGACCTGTAAAGGTTTTGCTTTTAATTTTTGTCTTGAGTTTCTCCAAGGTAGCAGGAAAGCAGAGAACAAATACTGTCAAAGGAGCAATTAGGGCCACCTTTGGTAGGGAAAAGATCCCCAATAAGGGGCTGGAGGAGCAGGAAGGTGTCATTAAACAAAACGGTAACAGCAGTGAAAAAAATCAGAAAAATCTGATCCTGGAATCAGACTGAGATCCTAATACAAAATGAGTGAAATTCATTGCAATGAACAGGTTATGAAGTACCAAATGGCATCCGGATGGCACATGTGTCCTTTGTTCCTCCCGTTGATAAATAAAGCATAAATACTGAATTATGATCCCATCCACACCTTTTCCTTGGTTTTTTTTTCATCTTAATTTCTGCATTAGTCTTCATTCCTGTTCTTTGATGTCAGCTACAGTTTTAACCAGAAGTATTTGGATACTTGTTATACTACACTGCAAATCTGTTTACTGCTGCTCCTTCTGAATATTAATAAGAGAATGTTAGATTTTTTTAAATGAATCTTGCTCATGAATTTTATCCGGTGTTTGCTGTTTGCCAATATAAACAGATAAATGGAGGGTGGCAAGGCTCAAAATTTTATTCTGCATATAGTTATTTTTTGCTAAGTCCCTCTGTGATTTTTAATAAGTTTGGTTTTCTTTCAAAAATATGTTCCAAGATGCTGTTAAAAAAAAAATTAGGCAAAAGCCTTTCTTGGCAAGCATTTCCACACTGGTTACTCAGATGAACGTGTGAAAACAAACCAGAAATGGCCAGGGGGAAACAAAGTGGCTGCTTCCAAGAGCTTGTGGGGTAGTTTTCCGTGGAATGGAGAATAAAAAATAAAATCTCTTGATCAGGTAACAGTTACGCTTCGTGGCAGGAAGCTAAAACTGGGGAATTTAGTCTTCCCAGTGCTGCTGCTGTAATCAAAAAACACTTTGCTGTAACCAAAAGCACTATGTTCCACTAGTGGGATCTGCACTGGCACTGGAATTTCCAGTGGGACAGTGGAGAGCAGCGCTGGAGGTGGCTCTGAGGTTGTGAGCACCAGAAGGGCCAAACAAGAGCAGTGTGAAAGAGCAGTGCTCTGCCATCCTGCTCTTCAGGAGCTCAGGGAATGGTCACAGAGTTTCCTGGTGCTGGAGCACATCAGAGATCACCAGACCCATGTCCCTGCCTTGAGCACCTGAGTCTTGCTGAAGAGCTCAATGATGACAGACGGTGCTTTGCCCACATTTACTGCTGGGTTTGCATTCGGGACCAGGCCATGGCAACATCGGTGTTCCAGCCACAGGGAAACAGCATATGCAGATGGGAAGAGAATGTATCATTTGAGATAACTGTTGCTTTGAACTATCTCATTACAAAGCTTGTACAGCAGTTCACAGTATTACAGCCCAAAGGAATAAGTGACTTTATGAAAGAAATTTGGGTTTTATACCAAAATGTGTTCACCAAGGCCTTGGCTTTTGTAAATGCACATAACTTCTATTTTTTAAGGGCACAGACATAGATGAACAAGAGATGCATTTGGAATTGTAGATACACTGGATCACAAATAACAACTTTGTTTGCAGAGACTGCCACATGCTATAATTGGTGAACTGGTATTTGGTATCTGAAGCTTTGTCAAGCAATGATAGCAGCTGGCAGAGGAGAAGGAAGAGCGTAGTTCTGATGCTGTGAAGTGTTGATAAAAGGGCAAAATATTGGCCTGGAATCCTTGGGGACACATCCCCAGGCAAAGTCCTGTGCTTTGAGATGCTCTGAGTCTCCCCTGACATCCCCCCACTTATTGCAGGGTAAGAGTCAAACCAAGGTTTGGTCAACTAGGACAGAGCAGCACTCCTTCTTTGAGCTTGTGACACAGTGGATTTGCACAGTGACAGGCAGAGAACGAACTGGTAGGAGTGGCAGAAAGTGGTGGCAGGACAATTTCGCTTGCAGGAGCCCTATATGCTGTGCTGTGAAGCTGGTAGACAGTGACAGGAGATGACTGCTGGTGGGTAGGACATGAAAGAAGGTGAGATCCCTGCTGTATGCAGGTCTGTAGACAGCTTGAGAGGTAGATGATGTGTCTAAGTCCACTTGTCACACATCCAGGTTTTCAGTAACAATCAGCCATTACTCTGGAGGAAAAAAACACAACGGTGATGGTGAATGGAGAGTCGCACTTGTACCATAGACAAGTCATTAGGCATTGCCACAAGGGACTGACTCATGCTGGAGTGCTGCTCTCTCACCATTGCCAGGTAGCAGAGTTGGGTCAGAGTGATGCTGTTGTGCTGCTTGGCCTTTAGTTTGTTCCAGCAATCATCAGGAACTTGTACAGCTGCTTGGCAAAGATTGAAATCCCACAGTTGCTAGTCTCAGGAAAATTCTCAAATTATGTGCTAGAAATATTAAAGACAGCCTTGCACCCGTAAGTAGATTATTTTTTGGAAACAAAAAGGTCGAACTGTGTGTGTTGGAAACTAAGAAAGCAGTGTCTGAAGACAAAAATCACAACAAGGAAGTTTTATTGCTTATTTCTGAAAAGTTTTCTGCTTTCACTAACTGAGTTTGTGTCTATATCCAAGCCTATGGTGTGATTTGCCTTGCTATTCCCACTGGAAATAGATCAGGCAGGACTTATTATAGCGAACCTTCAACAAAAAAAAAATTATTTCTTTTAAGGAAGTGCGTTCAGATTCTTGCATTGCATTCATGCAGCAATTCAAGAGCTGCGTGCCTGTGGCTGCTGCAGCTTCCCAGCTCCTGTGAGGATGTTGCTTAACCAAACAATACGTTTGTCTTACCCTGGGGTTTCAGACTGGGGTAACAACTCTGTGAGCAGCAGCAAGCTGCTGACAAAGAGACACATGATGGAATAGGTGTTCATTGCCTTTCTGTCCAGTCAGTCCTCCCTGTCTGAGAAGGCTTTAACAGCATCACTGTCCTGCCTGCACACAACATACTGCCCTGCAGGGAAAGCCAGTCAGTGCAGTGTCAGTGGCTATTTATGCTGAATCGTCACAGGCCTGTTGTCTGTCCAACATGTGTGTCTTCAGTCTCATCTTAAAAACGCCACATCTAGACCTGAATAGAGCAAGCTCTAAGTATTTCCTTTAAGGAGCATTGCCTATGACATTACCTACAACAATCAGTGAATAGGGTTTCTTTCCATAGCAACTGCACAGCAGTTATACTTTAGTTACTGATCTTATGTGGTTGTTGGCTGAAATGGAATCAACCTTTCAAACCGTAAAGACATTACATTCTTTTTACCAAACAATATTGCCTTAAGAATCAGGACCTTAATATTTTAATGTGTTGTTATATCTATCAAGTCATTCATATTTTGTCTAACACCATTGTATCAGAGGAAGAAACTGTAGAAATGCAGTTAAACATAATTACTAAATGCCTAATTTATTTCTCAGTATTGTCAATATTTTACTTTGCCATTGTGATTGCTGTTCACTATTTACTTGCTGTATTTTTAACGTTTAGTCCTATATTAGAAATTTGATAGATCTACAGAGGTGAAAAAGTGGGAAAAAAATGCCTAAAATCATGTTAAATTTTATTTCATTCTGTGCATTTATTGCTGTTATTGTTAGCTGACATTCTCTTAGCTCACTGCACTCTGCCCATAATCTAATCTGTCCTGAAGAGTAAGGCAGCAGTCTATGAAGCAATTATAAGGATCTTCAAGTGCCTTCAAGGATTTTCTGTACTTGGACTGCAAAAGCATTTTGATCTGTTGTTGATAGAATGGGCACAATAAATCCCATTTTGACTGTTCCCAGAATACCACCTATTAATAAGGAACGGTATAGAGGGCAAAGAACATGATACCAATTCATCACAAGTGGACTCAGAAATAATGCTACTGGTTTTGACTGCATCATTTGGCATCACAGTGGCTGTGGATTTCAACTGCGGATGGCAAGTCACGAGTTGTTAGCTCTCCATTTCTGCCTGGAGAACACACATTTTTCTGGTTGTGATGTTCTGCAAGGCAGTGCATTCTGCTCTTCTGTATTTTTTATTATTTGGTAAAAATATGCTGCACCTACAACTTTGTGTGGCTATGAAGGCATTATTTTTTGGACTGAAACACAATCTTATTTGCCACCTCTTGAAGGACACTGCCTGCAGCTTACCTCACTATTTTATTTTTGAGAAGACTCTGGACTGGAAATGTGCAAGTAGAGTTTTCCATTTTCAAATGTTCAAGTCATTAAAAAGCAGGAGGGAATTATATGGCTAATGCCAGCTCACTCCTACCAGAGTTGGCTTGCACCTTTGTCAGGAGTCTTCCCTCCCTACTCTAGTGGTCAGGAAATTGTGCTGCCCTTAGGGCTGCAGAAGAGCTGCCGACCGGGGCTGTGGGCAGCTGCCACCTACTCTGGGGATTATACTGGGGGTTTTTGTGTCAAACTGATGCCACTCTAAACTAAGCCTAGCCACTTCACTTGTCCAGTTGCTTTTCCATCCCACTGGCAGACCCTGACAGTTTTGTTTTGCCTGACATAAAGCCCTCTGGCTGCCCTAATGTAATCTGTTTGCTCAGCTAATTCCCAGGTTGTTTATTGTGGGCCCCGTCCAACACCTGCAGAAGGCCACGCAACCTTCAGCTGCCTCGGCAGCTGTTGGACTGGGCCTATAAAACAGGGACTATATGCTATTTTCAGGACATTAAGAGCTTGGATTACTTAAAAACTGTACAGTGGTGTGTTTTGATCATCGTAAAAGGAGGAAAGGCAGCAGAAAAAATTGCCTTTGAGATGGTATCTTCCACTTTTCAGGTGTTTTGGAGACACTTTGGCGGAAAAGGTATTGTTTGGATCAAGGAACTCAGCCAGGTCACTTCCTGACCTGAAATGGTGAGGAGATGAAGAAGCTCCCGTCAGGCAGGACTTGTCACCCTTTCCAGCCTCCTCTCTGTTAACAGGGGAGCCTATTCTCCATGAACTGTGTAGGCAATGAGTTTAGACAGGACAGGTAGTTCCCAGACTAGATATCTAGTTACTAGACAGCCATCAGTGGAACTTGTGGAGGCACAGGTGGATCTAGGATGGATCCCATAATTTTCCCCTTGAGAAATAAAGCTTTTTGGTCATTGTGATCCAAGAACACAGGAAATGAAGGAGTCAGCCCTCTAGCTGCTTTGGTGAGTTCAAATTCCTTCAGGAGAAGGGGAGCTTCTCATCACAAAAAAAAAAAAAAAAATTAGCCTCAATTTCATCTTCCAAGTGCCAAACAGTAGATTAGCTTCAAATGCTGGTACATTTCTCAGTAGCTGCTTGTGACATGTATCAATAATGTATTCTTCTTCAATTTTTAAAAATGATTTAAACCTTGGTTTAGAAAGGACATTTTATTGAATGCTCAATAACCTCTCCAGTCATTGTTCATAAATACATTTCTGGCCCAGAGACTTCATTCCGACAACAGTGTGAAAGTCCTGTTTAAATTATTTTGCAATTCCACTTAAGTTATCCATGTATCGGATCTTAGTTGTGACTGTTGTTTGCATGACAAATTCTCAAGCAGGTTTCTGTCGGTAGAGAATGGCTTTCCACAAATCAGGTATAATGGTAAGCTTCCAATGACACTGATGTTGCCTTTTGGAGCCAACATACTCCTGCTCCAAAACTTGAAACCCAAAGGCATTAGTCATTAGTAAATCTTCTGTACAATATGATATGTAGCAACTTGCCTTAAATTAGATATAATTAAGATGATTTGACAGAGCCTGTATCCAATAAATATTTCTTAATGGTTAATTTAAGGGAAATGAATTTCCAGTTATCTGGGTACTTTTCTTCCCCCCCCCTTTTTTTTTTTTAAGAGTCATTTTCAAATAGCTGTGACCACCTGGTTTACTATTACTTAGTAATAGATCCAGTTTTTGGTTACAAGGAAAATTAAAAAACACAGTAATAGTTTGAGGGAGGTGAATCCACCACTGAGAAAATCTCTTCAGATTTTATCTTCATTTTGAAGTAAAATGGGAACTGGTCCATGCCAAATAACAGAAGCAATTTCTGGGTTGCTCTGTTTGATTCTGACTATAAAGATATTACTAGAAGGTCTTTGGAGCTCCTGATTTCAGCATACACAGCAGTTGCACCTTGATCCCATTTTGAAGCAAGACCAAGGGATTATAGCCCTTTGTACCTGCCTGGTTTCTTCCACCAGAGGTACAAAAAAATATTTCTCATTAGTCCAGGTCCTCGACACAGTTGGGTGACTGGGATGGAGGGTGTGCTGCAACACCCAGCTACTGGTCAGCTGCACCTTGCAACATGCTCCTGCTTTCAAGGTCAAAGTAGGATGGCAAAATTTCAATGTAATCAAAGTTCTCCAAACTGTCAAGACTATGTAATCAACATGTAAATTAGGCTTGTTGATTTTTCAGAGTATATCTGTAGTGGTAAACATTGTCCAAAGTTTCAAATGATTCCCAAGAGTGAACTGTCATCAGAAAATTCAGAATATAGCGTCCTGTCTGCAGCCTCCAATCTAGTCAGTATTAATAATAATTCATATGCATTTGTTTTTGCTCTGCAGGTAATATTTTAACTCCAATATGGGAAAGCAAAACAGCAAACTACGCCCTGAAGTCATGCAAGATTTGCTAGAAAGTACAGACTTTACAGAACATGAGATCCAGGAGTGGTACAAAGGCTTTTTGAGAGACTGTCCAAGCGGACATTTATCTATGGAGGAGTTTAAAAAAATATATGGAAACTTTTTCCCTTATGGGGACGCTTCTAAGTTTGCGGAACATGTATTCCGCACTTTTGACGCCAATGGAGACGGAACAATAGATTTCAGAGAATTCATCATAGCCTTGAGCGTAACGTCGAGAGGTAAACTGGAGCAGAAGCTGAAGTGGGCATTCAGCATGTACGACCTCGATGGGAACGGCTACATCAGTAAGTCAGAGATGCTGGAAATTGTGCAGGTATGTGCTGCTCAGAGGCGCCCCTTGGCCTCCCTCCTCCCCAGCAAATTGTGAAGAAATGTTGCAATGAGACACTGAATTAAAAAATGGCAATATTAGTTTATGATCTTGTGTAGCTGCTTGGATACAAAATGCTATTTTATTTGGCAAAGATCGTGTCACAATTCAAACTACAGCATTTGATACCCACTGCAAGTTTTTCCTGAGCAACAAGCTGCATGGGCATTTCTGTTGGGCTGGAACACAGCAACTAACCTGCTGATACATGTGATTCTCTCCTCTGGGTAATCACCCTCAATTAATTATGATTAATTACAGTTGAACAAAGTAGGTATATTAGAACAACCAGGCCGTGTATTTGTAAGGAAGGCAGGCTTCCTCCACAATAAGAAACATGTGCTTTGATTTGTTACTGATGTTTACTTCATGTTATTATGAAGAACCAGCTCACATATTTTAAAGATGTCTATGTGTTTAATTCCAGTGAGGTCTGTGTACTTAAAATCATACTAGCTGTCTTCATATTAGGTTGCCAGTATAGATAAATCTTGTCTGGGTAGATGATGATTCCGCATACAGCCCCATTGGTTGTGTTTTCTTGTGATGTTGGGAGGAGTCCGACCTCACTTTGGCTTTCTCTAACTTGTTTTTGCCCTTGAGGCACATCACTCTACTGAAATATTTTAAACATTTTTTATATTGTAGTGTATTTACACAGCTTGAATCTGTATAATGCAGCGCTGTTAAAAAAAAAAAAAAAAGAAAAGGCTGTTATCAAGATCCTTTCCTTTCCCTGGAAATTTTGATGTGCTAACAATGTACTGTATTATTCAGACTTATATTTGTATTGGAAATCAAGGGAAAGGAATGCACACAAATTTCAGGCTGTGGTGGCAAGCTGCATGTAGGGAGTCAGCCTAACACGTGGTACTCCTGTGTGTCTACCAGGGCTCTTCTCACGCCCTCCGAACAGCGGCCAATGCCAGCACTTGCACTGCTTCAGCAAGACCAGACACAAAGCTCAGCTGCAAGTCTGGGGTTGCTTTGTTGTCTTTCACTTAGTCTGTTTTGTGTTCCTGTGTCTGAGCTGAGGAGCAGAACTGCTTTCAGATCCAGAGACCTCCCTGTCTCTGTGCCATGACAAACCCCGTGGAATATTTGCATTAGACAATTCTCTGTTCCTTACAAATCTTCCTCTCCCCCAGGCAGGATAAACAGCCTGTCAATTATTGTTTTTCTAGCTGTATTTCTCCTCATGAGAAAACAAAAAGAATCCCAAAAGAACTAACGTAGCACACAGCAAACACAAGGAGCCAAACCCAAGTGACCACCTGCTCCTCAGGAGGAAGAGACACCCCAGGTGCTGCAGGACCCCTCGCTGCTGTCAGGGAGCCCGGGAAGGCAGTGAGCTGAGAGGCAGCACAAACACCCCAGGCCAGGAGATTTACAAACAGGGACAACAAGGCCACAAACTTGTTCATGTCAAATTTAATGAAAACATTGGTGGCTGGATTTTCTGTAGTGAGCCAAACAAGGACAGGCAAAGCCGGCAGCTTTTTCCAGTTATCCCAGATCTGCTTGCCAGCATGTTTAGAGGCTGAAACACTCTGCCTTCTCTTCATATTCATGATGGTACCAAATAGTAGCATTGTCCTTTACAGCCATCAAACAAAATTGCAGCTTAGGGATCAGCCTAGGGTGACATTCTGTTAATGTGTGTATCCAACCCCAAGCAGCACTTTGGCTATGCACAGCCCTCAGCCTGGCACTCCAGCCCTTCCACGGCACTTCTTGGGAGGTTTGGCTCTCTCCTCTTCTCAGATTGAACCTGAAACTCAACCACATGGTGCTTTCTCTCATATAATCCCTCCTCATTTTGAGGGATTCAATTTTGGGGGATCACCCAAAAAGCAATTATTGAAGTGAACAGCCCAATTAGCCTGAGCAACAGTTATTTCTGTACCATGGAACATCAGCGGTTTTCCAGTCAGGAAAGCTGACCTTTCTGTGATGGAGCTTCCATGAGGCAATGTGCTTGTAGATCTCACCCTGTTCTCTTCTTTCAGGTTTTTTTGGATGCATTGATCTCCCTATATTGCACTGGTCATCCACAGCTCCTCCCAGTGGGGTAGGATTTGTTGTATAGTCTCTGGAACCGTGTACAGCTGATATCTGAAAACTGAAGTAGATGAGCATATTTTCCTGTTTTGTTGAGAGGTTTCTTTGATGTAGAGTGGTTAGATACAAAAAGCCAGCAAACAACTATCACTTTCATTTATGAAAGATGATTATTTTTTAATATGGAATGACAGGATTCTGTATCACATGTCTTCCTGGGGGCCCTCAGCTGTCACAATCTGATAGTGAAAACCAGAACTCTGTTGTAACTCTGATATATGTCTCAAAGGAACCTATTACAAATCCCTTATCTAGTATAAATTTGCATATCGATAGAGCAGGATTATGATTTCACTGGATTTTTGCATAAGACAATACATCAAAATGAATGCTAAAAGAGACACCATCAAACTAAAAGTCTTAGTTTCAAAGATAAATACTGTCCCTGTTACTGTGGGATTACTGTATCTTAAATAATATAGGAGAAGGCACACTTTTCTTCTTTTTGTCTGCTTTTCTCTGTGCTTTGAGAGCCCTCTCTCAGTGATTTTCACTGTTAGGCAGATGGTTCTTTGCATTTCCCTTCCATTGCTCTGGCCTAAACTAATGCAATGCAATCATTGCACTCTTGCTCAGTGTTGCAATAAGGAGCTTGAGGTAACAGTGGTAGCAGCAGCAGCACTGAAACAGCAGGACTACTGGTTAAGATGCCCCACAGGAGCCCTAGTGACTGACCAGCTGCCAAGGAGATGAACATGAATGGTCCCTAACAGCTCTTTGAAGCCTGTTTTCTTTGCAAAGTGATGTGCTGGATGGCAAAGCACCTGCATTCCCTTAAGCTCCATTTATCGTAATGCAGTTAACCATGTAGGCATAGCCCAGTGCTGACTCACCACACCTGCCCAGGAGAATCCCTCCAAAAAGCCTTGCCTAGAGACCCACAAGAAGCCAACTGTACAGTGTGGAGGTTCATATAGCTTGAAGGACTTCAGTGGTGGACTGACAGTGGTAGAGCCTAAAGAGAGAATGTCCATGGGATACTGTTACACTTATCAGGCACGGCACATCTGCAAAGTACTGTGGGAAGATGCTTCATCGCCTGCCCTCTTGACAGACCTTGCCACAGTTCCTCTTAAATTCATGTCTCGAGCTTTTCATGTCTCCCATATGTTTACCTATAATCTAAATAGCCCAGTCTACTCAAAAATAGCTGCAAACCAGCTGGAAGGTTTGCGTTTGTTCCCCTTGCTGAAACAGGACATATTTGGCTACAGTCTCTTAAAATAAGAGTTCAAATAAGAGATGGAAACCTTTTTCTAAGGATACATTTTTTCACTGTATGGAGTCAAAAGCCATCTTAAGAATACTGAGCAGAGAGACAAGAATAACACTTTCAGTTTAATAAAAACAGAGCACACAAGTTTCGCTTGCTGGGCTATCTTATTTTCAAGCCAGGAAGAAACAGAAGCTGATATGGGAAGAAGCAGAAGCTAATATGACTCTGTAAAGACAGTGTCAAAAATCTCCATGAGATTGAGAGGAAAGCAATTTTTTTTCAGGCTGATTTTTCACCTCATGAGACTTTTAGCTGTCAAAATTTATTTGAACAGAGCAAAAAGTATTGACTGAAAACTCATATTGTCATTGCTGCCATCACTGTAAGGAGGTTTTTGACAGTTTGCTCGGTATACAGGGAAATGCAGCTCTCACCAAGGCTTCTGGCCTGAGTGCAGCAGTGGCAGCCAGTGACTGGGAGCAAAACCAGTGCGTACAGGGAATAGGATGAGATTTTCCCTAAATCACCCACTGCTGCTCATCCACAGGCAGCTGGAAAATCAAAGGGGAGAGTGCAGCAGGGCAGCAGATGAAGCTGGAGCCTGTGCTTGCTCCAGTGACGTACACAGGGTTCTGGAGGCACTTCTTGGTGGCATTCAGGGGTGCCAGGGAGCTGTAAGGAGCGCTCCTGACAGAAGTTCACCTAAGAAAGGTACCCTGACTCATGAGGCTGCTGATATACAGCAACCTCCAAACTTTCTCCTTCTGAGTGCCACTGATGGTTTTCAGCCCAGGTGCTGGGAAGCTGAGGAGTCACATTCCATGTGGGGTGGAGTTCCTGCAGCCTTTCAGTCCCAGGTCCCAGCATGGGGTTAGTACAGCCCAACTCCACATAATCATTGCATGAAACCAACTTCCTTTCAGAGCTTGCTCTTTCAAACACAATAAAAAGCTCTGTGTAGCTGCATTGAATTAATATGGGGCAAGTCTCAAGATTCTTAATCAGCTTTAACTGGCCTTTATTTTGGGAAAACTTCCCACTAAACTTCTGAGTAAGGACATAAGAATTTGTCCAGAGTAACCATTTTCAGCATGAAAGGAACGCTTACTATGTTATTCCCATCTGGCTTTCCTAGAATATCTCATCTGTTATTCCCTTCACACGCCTCTGTGAAAAGGACCCTGTAGGATGAAGTCATCCTGAAGCGCTTTTTTTTGTCCTAAAAATCTGCATATTCTTACTATGGTTACTTTGATCAGGGTAAACACCCCTGCACTCCCGGGCTGGCGCATTCCTCCCACACTTTCAATACAGATTCTCTGCTTTGCTGTCTTCTCACCCATAGTGGGGGAATGACCCCTCCACCTCTCTTCCTACCCCAGACAAAAGCCAGACTGCTTCAGATGCTTAAACACTGGCAGATTTATAAGCCTCATCTTTGCTCTGACCCTTGCGAGCCTTGCATGCTGATGAGGATGAGGAAGGTGTAAATTCTAATGTCCACCCTCTCCTTTTTTTCTCTTCCTCTGTTGCCTCCTTCCCCCAGCTCCCTAACTGAAGCAATCACATCTTCACTAACTTGTTAACTGTCCACTGGAGAAACCATATTGGGTGAAAACAAGCATTTGAATCTGTGGGAGAAAGTGATCCACATCTACAGAGCTGCCAGGCAAGGTGATGCCCGGTGCAGCGCCAACGAGCTGCAGTGGGAAGCAGAAGGAGCTGGTTAGACCTGGGCAGTGCTGCCTTGGGCTGGGATGTGCTGCCCCTCCAAGTGGCCGTGAAGATCACCCAAGGCCACCATCCTGAAGCTGTCTGGTTGCTGCTGTTGTCCCAGCTGTGGCGCTGTAAAGATACCTAACACAAAACCCACTTGTTTATCGGTGCTGCGTGCTCATGTTTGCAGACAACGTTTGGATAAGGACTTCAGAGACAGATCCTCATCCTTGTTTTAAAATTAAATTACCTCTCTTTCGGGGGAGCTAGTACCAAACATGACTAATGAATTTGTCTGTGCAGAGAATAGCTATGGGTGGTGCCAGTGCTCTGTGGGACCAGAACGAATTGTGAATGGGATTTTGAGTTGTGTTCGCACACCAACCCCCAAGGAAAAGGCCAGCTCTTTGATGGTCCAGTCTTTGTTATCTGGGAGACACAGCAAATGCAGGGAGTGAGTCACTGCCCTCCCTGCCACAGGGAGGGAGAGAAAGGAGATGGGGGAGAAGCAAAGGCAGGGTGAGGAGGCAGATGTAGCGAGGATAAAACCTGGAAGGCCAAAGCAGAGAGACACACCACAGCATGGGACATGACCTCGGTGGTCTTACTGTTCCCCCAGGCTCTGGGAGCTGCCAATGCCTAACTTGCTGCACAAATGCTAAATTCATCCAAAGACTGTTTTAATAAGGAAAAATGTAACCTCAGTCCAAATCCAGATGGTGTTCAACCGTGACTAAATGAAGAAACACAGTATTTCATAAATGAGTGTCTCACTGAAGAGGGAAGCTGCGTGTACTGGTGCCACCCAATGCCCTCCAGCATCCCAGAACAGGTTCCAGCCAATGTTTCCAGGATATTTTCTGCCTATATCTGTAATCATACCCTTGCATTAAGATAATGTGTTTCTTACCAGCTCTTTGCTCCTGTCTATCACACAGGCAATCTATAAGATGGTTTCATCTGTAATGAAGATGCCAGAAGATGAGTCAACACCAGAGAAGAGGACAGAGAAGATCTTCCGTCAGATGGACACCAACCGTGATGGTAGGCACCCTTCAGGGGGGGTGGCTGGGGTGTCCCGCCCACACAGGACAATCCTGCAAAGCCACCACCATACAAGGCCAGCAGGGTGCAGCCAGGCAGGACTTTACCTTGCAGGGTTGATTTCCCAGGGATTTTCCTTGGGCTCCCCCTGCTTCCTCATACTATGTTTGTCCAGAGGCTTGTCAGGTATGCTGTGACCCACTGCATGCACTAAGTAAACACATTTCTTTTCTAGGAAAGCTCTCTCTGGAAGAGTTCATCCGAGGCGCCAAGAGTGATCCATCCATAGTCCGTCTCCTGCAGTGTGATCCCAGCAGTGCCGGGCAGTTCTGAACCCATTCTTTGGATGAATTATGTATCTGCTTTTTTTTTCCTTGCCAAACAACATTCATGGTAGTGTTGCCTCTGTATGGCCAATTATGCCTTTATTTGTGGCATCTTATAGCTTCTTTTGTTGTGGATTAATTATAAGAATGCTGAATTGCTCTTATCAATTTGTCCAGAGCATGGGCAGTACTGTTTTAAACAGATATTGTGGTGTTATCATTGTTTTAAAATTTTATTTGGGTTTTTTTGTTTGTTTGTTTGTTTTAATGTGTCTGGTTTTGGAAAGTAGGTGTTGAGGAAGAGTGAGCCAACAACAAAACCCTTGGCAGCAAAACACACTGACAGATTTTAGATTGCTGCTTTAGTTGTTAAGTATTCACCTGCAGGACCTGAAAGTGTTGTAGAGGCTGAACCAAAGGGGTTGTGATGGGTGGATGAGATTCAGCTAGAACCTGTCCAGGAGGCACCAGTTAAGGTCAAAGACAAGATTGGGAAAAAGTACAAAAGTGCAAAATGTATGGGGTATATTGTCCACTCCTATGCCTCCTTATTTCAATGCTGTGAACGTTTTCCAGGTTGTGAAGGAGAAGGGACAAAACAGAGGTTGACATTTTTTTACTAGGTTTACAGTGGTTGGATTCACATGGCTTTATCTGAAAATTCAGCAATTTGCAATCCTGATCAGCAAAGGCAGACACAGATATGAAAAACTGGGTCTTGACAATGAATTTAAGGGAGATACATGTTGAATGTGAAATTTTCAGGTTAGTAATAAAGCAGTTGCTACTAAGGAGAGTGGGCATTCACGTGAGAAACTCACAGACACCTGCAAGCATCTCCAGCTGAGGCACATCTGCTATTCTGAATGCTCTTGCATAGGAGGAAATTTTTGGGGGTGTTTTTGTCTCTCTCCACATAGCTAACAGAGTTTCTGGGCCTGCTCTTAGGGGGAGGCTTTCATCAAAACTCATTTTAAACATAAAATTGTAGCATTTATATTTCATTTATTTTAGTAAAGTTCAAAAAAAGTCTGTACTGAAATGAGGAAATGGTACGCTTTATGATATATTTATATATATAAAAATTAAAACAAAAAAAGATCAGCTCTTGAGAGAAATGTTGAATGTTTATCTTTTCGCCTAGATGCAGGAGTTCTGAAATTTGCTGCTGCAAAACTTTATCCTTTGGTCAAAGTTGCTGTATGCAAAGCTAGTACACATGCTAGGATTTCTTAGGGACTTTACAAGCACTGTTGCAGTGGAAAAGCTTTAGCAACAGGAGGCATTCTGCTGAGTAAATTGGCATTAACCAATCATTGGCTAAAGTCTGCTCTATGATCCTGTTGGAGAGGTACCCATGCAGGCAGCGCACAGTGTTGGGAATTCATGAGCTCATTAGAGTAACCTTTGTCTGACAGGCAAGGTTGGCGTTTTGTCAAGTGACCTTCTAGTTGCTAATCCCCAGTAGCCTTAATTTAAAATAAACTAAGTAAAATGAGTCTGCTTTGCAGATGATGATTAGCTAAGTACTAATTAGAAGTCATGAATAAGTAGCTGAGTATGAATAATTTTATGTGGAACACTAGATAGTATGTACAATAACTGACAGAAACAATCCTAGACTTGATTTTTTCATACCTTTGCTTTGCCAGGTGTGAAGTGCAAAGCATGTTAAAAGACAATAAAAATAAATTGAAAATAACATTGTTAATTGGTTGTACTAAAATTATTATGAGTGGCTAATTACACTCAATAAACGTCTTCAAGAACACACCTTTGTCTCAAACAACCACAGAAATCTGGTTGATGATATATTCCCCTCACATTAATCAAAATACTGAGCAGAGATGAGTGGGGGAAAATGAGAAAGCAAAAGAGGCCCAAACACAGATGCAAACAGATTTCAATCCCAGTGCTTTCAGCTGTTATGAGCATCACTGACAAGTTTTGCACCAATTCTTATGGCTGATGGAAATGTTCCCTATCTCTTTCTCCCAAATCTTCATTAGACATCCTGTGCACAAATCTAACCCTTCAAAGGAGAGCCTATGCCTACTTTCTTCAAGGTAATTTTCTGCTTTATCTGGAGAGGTCCTCTCTCCCATATCCATCACCTCATGGATAGTGAAAGTTATGTTCCCTCTTGAGTGCTTTGAGGGTTGTTTTTCAGCAGGAGAAACTTGGCCAGACTGCTGGGGATTGCTGCAGGAAGGTCGGGGGCATGCACTGATCAACAGCCCCCTCTTCCAGACGGGAATGACGAGTCCCGCCGCCTCAGCTGCTCCTGGGGTGCTCCATCACCACTCCAGCATGGGCAGCAGGACAAGGTGACGCCAGAGGATCCCTGCTGAACTTCTAATCTCCCAGCTCAGTGCAGGCACCCACATCCAAAATCAGCCCAGACCTATGGAAGCTGGCATTTACTGAAGGTGAACTCGGATTCCTTCTACGGTTCCGTCTTCTTGATGCTGTAAAAGCACTTGCATGTGACTGAAACTTTTAAAACATTGCCTTTAATTTAAGCAACGACATTCCACCTCTTTTTCATTTTACAGGATATTTCCAGCCCAGAACCTAATCTCTCAGTTTGTTTTCGCTCAGAAGTTTTTGGGGTTCTGGGGCCAGGCTTATTTCATATGTTACTACCATACAACATGTGTTTGAAAATACAACCTGCGCTATGACCCCAGGCCAGTGGAGATGTAATTCTTGCCACAGTTCACAAAATTTGGAACAATAAGAATTAGGCTACAGCTGCAGAGAACAGAGCTGGAGATAAGAGTATTGTATAAATATTTGCAGAGTGAACTAAGGTTATTCTTTTACCTGACTACCACTGGTTGGTACTGTTTTAAATTATTAACTATACCTTTCTTTCTCTGCCTCTGCATGTACTTAAAGAGTGATCCATAGCTGGAACTCTGATAGGAGCATCCGCAGACCTCAGATCAGCAGGACAGCAGTGGTATGCTGTACCTCAGATTGGAATTTTCTGCTTTGCTGCCATTTGCATTTGCAATCATAACTGCCTTCATAAAGCTTTTGAAGGTGAAGTGGCATATCCTGCATGAAATAGCACAACAAGTCACTTTCAAGTGATCCTTTAGCACTGTCGTCATATAGGAAGGATGGCAGACCGCACATACTGTTTCATATCACCTCTCAATTTTGTGGATGCATTCGCCAGTTTTAGTTGCATGAGCAAGAGGCAACCTTCCCTCACATGTTGTCCAAAAGAATTAACTAGTACATCCCACATGTAGACCGAATCCCTGGAAAATGCCAGTCCCATTTATCCAACATTCCCAGTCAGCTGGCCAAACTCTGTGCCAGAAGATATGAAGTGAGGACTATGGTTTGTGACTTTTGCAGCAGACTGTCTTTGTTTTAGGATACTTTGGGAAGGGAAAAGGGTTGGTTTACCCCTGTAAAACCAACACACATGTTTTTGTGAGCACTTAGAGTTTGAGAGGGACTGAAGAAATATTTTTGTTTCAACATTATTTGAAGCCCTGTCAGTCCACTAGTGGATGTTCCTGAGGTACCCAGATCTGTGCTATTCCTTTTGCTGTTCTTAGAGGCTTGTAGGATTTTTCTTATTGCTGGGGCATTTTGTTGTTCTGTACTACGAGGCACGACCTCCACATTTTCTGCTGCTTAAAACAGCAAGCCAAAAGTGTGTAAATTCTGTAACTGGATGAGGTCTGTGTGCAGAGGTATTGCACACCAGCATAAGAGGTGGTCACACGTGACTTGAACACTCCCCCTGGGGGCTGTGCCCCAGGACTTTTCAGCATGTGCTCTCTTCACTGATGGCAAAAGTGCAATAATGCGGCTTAGCTTAATTTTCTTTCACTGCAGACCAGGTTAAATCACATTACCTTTCAGCTGTTGTGGGCAGAACCTCATCTCAGCTGACTCATGGAAACTTGGTGAACTGTGGTAACTTGATGTTAAGCTCTAATCTGCAGACTAAACCGAGATGAGAAGATGGCCTTGGCCACACGTCTCAGTACATGTGAACCAGGGTACACGGTGACAACTGGCAGGTCGCTAGAGACACGTGGCAGTGAGAAGGGAATCTCCTGCCTCTGAACAAATGCCCTGAGCTGAGGTGCCTCCTTCTTTTAAAACTCTCTTTTGTCTCTTAGCAAGATGCAACGTGATAGCAATATAGCGTGTCAGGGTCAAGGAGGCATCCTGCAGAAGAGTTTCCTTTTGAAGCTTAATGTACAAGTGCCAAGTGAAACAATCAGAGGGGAGGGCTGGACAAGTCTTCCTGAACACCCACTACACCAGCACCTCCTTTTATCTTTCTCGTGGTGCTCCCTGTTTCCTGGCAAGGCAGTCCTTGGGCTCAGGAGTTAGATGCGAGGTACTTGGTGCAAGACTAGTGGAGAAGAATATTTCACCTGCCCTTCACACAGGCATTTGGATGCGTTCTTTGCTCTGTATCTTAACTGAGCGGGATCTCACGTAGGAGTCTTAAAGTGGGGGAAGTTGGTTTCCTTGGTATCACAGGCAGAACTTGTGCTTCGAAATTCAGAGAAACTTGGCAAACACCAGACAGCTGAGCAGTGCTCAGGGCTGCATGCAGAGTTTTCCACTGACTGTGCAGTAGGCAGATAAGATGCAAGGCAGTGATACATCAGACTTGTGGTGTGATGTGCTCTGAGATAGGGCCAGACCAGAAATGGCACCTTCCATCTGAGCAGCTCTGTTGCTGCGTATTCCATCATAGGCACTGACAAAATACACTCTCAAATACCTCCAGCATGAACATGCAGCTGGAGGAGTAGAATAACTCTGCTCTTCCTTACCTACAAGCAGCAGAGCTGTTCATTATGCCCTGGCAGGAGTTGAACAAACAGCTCCCAGGATGAATATAGGGCTTTCCCTAAGTGTAACTGAGGGTAAAACATTGCCTGCAGGAGCATTTTTCCCAGTCATGATAGAAAAGAATGGAATGCTCCAGTTGACTCTCAAAGCCCAGGTGTCATTTTGCAGGCTGGGGAAGGTGGGAGAATGGCTGTGTTTGAAGCACATGGGGGGAACTGTAAATTGTCGTGGAGAGTAGTGCCACTAGAAACCGGGACCAACACTGAAGAGCTGCAGAAGTCATGAGGTGCCTGTGGCCTTCAGAGCGGTAGAATGATCAGCTGGATGTAAAGTCAATCTCCTTGCCCCTTGCAGAAACAATCCCTGTCTGCTATGGGAGTCTCAGTCAGCAGCACCTCTTATTCCAGCCTGGCTTTTGCTGCTGTTTCTTCCAGTCATCCATACTGAGAAATTGTTTTAGGGGTGAGGATTTTCCGTTTCTTAACAAGTAACAGCTGGAAAGGCCAGGTGTGAGGGGCTTCTTGCCATGTACAGGTTTGATTTCCTCATTGTTCCCACAGGTCACGTTATTTTTATGCACAGTTGGGATTAAGCTATTACATGTAAAATGCTGATTATTGCACAATAAGCAAGACCAAAAAAAAAAAAGCTTGGGTTATAGTGCACAATGCAAAAAGACTACATAAATGAAAAACTGTAAAAGACATCACTGCCTTTCGTCCTGTGTTTGAATTTGCAAGGTGAAATCCTGTCAGCACAGAATAGCTCCTCTGCACCAGCCCAGCACAAGGGACCTCCTGGGCTGCTTCATCCCCACGTCCCCATGTGCTGAGAATGGGGACTTTGGGTCCTGCCACAGAGATGGTCAGCTGAGCTTATTGGGCCTGCTGAGGGCTTCCTAGATTTCAAAGCACACAACAGCCACCCTCTCCCTAGTGTTCACTTACTGTGCAGCTGAGACATGTTTTAGATATTCCCTTCTTGCCCTGACCTTATACCAAAGATGTTCTCACCTTCCCAGGGCATGCACTCAGGGTGTCTGGCTCTTTGAGTCTTTGCACCCACCTCCCAGTTGCCATCCCTAGCGTCTGTGTGAATATACACCAGCCCTTGACATCTGGAGGAGCCAAGTTTGATGCAGTTGGATGGAACAGTTTCTGATTTGATTCCCAGCCTTTGAACCACCTGCATGTACCTTGCCAACCATGCTGTTTACTTCCCATTATTAAGTAATAGCAGTATTAAACATTTCAAGGGCACACTGGAACAACATGGTTTTCATTATCATGTATGTGTGTGTTGAGGCACGGCAGACTGAACCTGACTGGTGCTCATTCTCCACTTCCATGGTTTGCTCCAGAGAGATTTCTTCCAGGCCGGAGCAACATTCTCCTGTGCATCACCATTCAACGTGTAGTGCCCCAATCCTTCCTGGAGCACCCAGATGCTCTGGACCAGGAGATAATTCTGGCACAGTAATATCAGATGAAACTCTTTATGCCATCTGTCAAAAACACGTTGAGGGTGTGACCTCTGGTTTTTTCCTCCCTGGGGACAGGAGTTTCACCAGTTTTCAGGGTTGGCCTCATGTTTCCCCATCAAACAGGGTGATGGGATGATGGTGATTAGTAAACCCACCTGAGAAAATCCTCTTAGATTCTACACTTTGTTTGTGCTGCTCATTGGCTGCCCTCAGAGGAAAGATTAATGGGTCCAGTGTGGTTGTCTGGGGGAGAACTTGCCACCATCACTTTTTTATTTCCTGTCATTATCTTGTTCCCATTTCCAGGGCAACCAAATATTTTTTATTAGTATCTGGAAGAAAAACAAAAAAACAAAACCAGAGTTTCAATCTGATAAGGATCTAAGGAACATTACTAAAGACATCGTGCTCCATGTTAGTCATACAAATACTCTGCAAGATCATGTTTCTTTGGTATTTTGTGTTTAATTTTCTTATTTCTGTTTGAGGTGTGTTTGGGATTCCTGTCATTATCTTGGATCCTCTTATATTTAGCCCCATTGGTCCTTCAGCTCTTATGCAAAAGTCCCAATGATTCCAAGAGCAGAGCTGTCTGAGCTATTCCTACCAAGGTGGGCTCACCGTGCCTGGTAAAAGCAAAGTGCTTAATTACGTTCGGGGTTATTTTTGTCTGTACACTTGCTGCAAGGAAACAGAGCTGCACGTCAATATGTTTAGCTCTTCCAATGTTTCAATTCCATCCAAGCAGTTTTGTAGTTAATATTTGTTTATTCATCTCTATTTCACACTTGAACCTTGACCGATACTTTCCTCTTCTGACAGAAGTACTTCATATCTTTTGATTTTTAAATATTGCCAAGTGAATGATGTGATGGATGCAAAAGTAAATAGTTACACATTTGTGTCCTGGCTTTGGCTGTGGTAGAGTTAATTTTCCTCACAGTTGCTAGAATGGGGCTAAGTTTTGGATTTGTGCGGGAAACAGTGTTAATAACAAAGGGATGTTTTCATTACAGTGGAGCAGTGACAAGGACTTTTGTGCTTCTCACCCCACTCCATCAGCAAGGGGGCTGGGGATGCACAAGGAGATGGGAGGGAACACAGCCGGGACAGCTGACCCCAAGTGACCTCAGGGATATCCCAGACCATATGGTGTCTTGGTCAGTAAGCAAAGATGTAGGGGGGAAGAAGGAGGAAAAGAGGGACTTTCAGAGTGATGGCATTTGTCTTTGCAAGTCACCATTATGCATGATAGAGCCCTGCTTTCCTGGGGATAGCTGAACATCTTCCTGCCCATGGGAACTGGGGAGTGAATACCTTGTTTTGTTTTGTTTGTGCATGGGGCTTTTTCTTTCCCTATTAAACTGTCTTTATCTCAACCCATGAATTTTCACACTTTTACCCTTCCAATTCTTCTCCCCATCCCACTGGGAGGGAGGGAGTTGCTCTGTGGGACTTAGTTGCCAGCTGGGGTTAAACCACAACAATTTGTTTGTTTAAATTTGGGCAGATACTTTTGATGCTGTAAAAACTAATAAATTGAGACAAACCGTGGCCAAAAACTGAATAGATCAAAGTGTACAGTTCCTATTTAAATCTCTGACCATTCCACTGGGAGAGGCTTCTCATCTCTGTTCCCTCAGGCTGTTGCCTCATTGCAGCACAGAAATACCAAATGAAACTTTAAATAATCTACCATGGGCAGACTAACTGCAGCAGCATGGAGTTCAGCATATCCTGTGTCTTGGCAAAATTAGATACCTCTCTAGAAGAATGCTTTGTAAGCAAACCTACATATCCTAAGGAAGACTTTTACCACTCAGAAAGGAGAGGGACAACTATGAATTAAATTAATTTGGTCCGCATATTTTTCTTATGGCTGTCTAGAATTGCTAGTGTCCTGCGTGTAGTTGCCTATAGGTATCGTGATGTGTTAATTTTTCCCCCTGGTTCTGTTGTAAGCTTATCTGATGGTATTCCAAGTCTCCAGCTAGTTCTTCGCCAGGCAAAGCCCATGAAAGGACGTGCAGAGGTGAGCGGCCTTCAGGCATACCAGGGGCAGCTTTTGGGGATATGGCCCTGTGCTGCTGTATGCTTTGGGATTCTGTGCCTGCAGAGCAACATATGAAACCTACCTGGTAAAATGGAAGTAGATGATCAGGCCACCGAAGGAGGTGCAGAATTTGGTGGAGGGTTGTGTATGTTTTGTGCCCCCCAGCACGTGCACGGTTCCCCCTGCTATTAGCTTCCAGTTAGGACCTTTCTTGAACTCTTAGTGTTAAAGTTTTCTTATGCTGATAATGTATTTGTATTATGCAACGTACTCAGAAAACAGATTATCTCCCTATGACTGTCCTCTCCTCTTGAGAAGCTATTATCTTCTGTACATATGATATGCAGAATGTATGGGAGTCTTATCAGCGTTGGTTTGCATTTTTAAGACTGTACTAATTAATGTGTGATGCTATTGTGTTTTTGTAGTGGCATCTTTGATGTAGGATGTAAAAACTATTTAAATTTTTTGTTTGTTTGTTTATTGTTCAGCTCTTAGAGATAGCACCAAGGACTGCATGTTCAGTAGAATCAGCCTTTCTCAAGGGCCATCATAGCTGCACGCAGGCACCGGTGTTTCACCCGGTGCGTAGCACCTGCGTTCTTCTTTTAATAGGGGTCAGTTTTGAGTGGAAACTAATTCTTCCTGAGAAGTCTAGTTTTCTGTCTTACGCTCTCTCAGATTCAAGCTTCCCCCTCCCACGCTGTGTGCCAGGAGGACACCTGGGAGGAATGTCTCCTGACCCAGGGCACCCCACTGGCATCAGGCTCCCTTACCCCTCAGCTCATGCACATGCACATCCGGTTTTCCTTGGAATTGCTGGCTATACCAGGACAAAATCCATGGGCTCACATTATGAGACCATTTGTGCAAGTGACTTCAAAATTAATTAACTAAAATCTGGGGGAATCAAGCAATTAAGGAAAAGAAGAGCCTGAGCAGCAATTCTAAGGTCAGAATCTTATTCGGGTGCTTAATATAGCAAGAATTTGGGGTCAGTCCCTAAAAGACAGGACCCCCTGGGGAACTTAGGTCTATATTTCTTGTCAGGTTTGGAGAGGGAAATGGGGCTTGAATCCAGCCTTTCAGGCAGGGCTGATGTACTAGATGGACTGAGTCTGAGAGACACTTCTCCAGATTGTGTCCCGGGCCAAAAGACATGCTGCAGCTTAGGAGTTATTTTTCTTTTAGTTTGTTTTTTTTCTTTTTAATGGAGAAAGCAGTTCAAACTGCACCTGGCAAAATGACTGACTTCAAAAGCATGTTTTTCCTTGTTATATAGACACTCACAAAACAGCATTGTGTGGTTAAAAAGGCGCATTTGTGATAGTTTCTTTTTCAGTGCCAAAATATATAAGCAGTATTGTTTGAAGGGAAATAAGAATTTTTTTACTGTATTGTTATTACTGTTGAACAAATATATTGTTTTTAAATGTTAGATTTTGAAGACTTTTGTATTGTAAACTGTTTTGTGACACGGTGCTTTTTCATACTGGAATTACTTATTGCACCTAAATATGAATTATTGTTTTCTTATATAAATATGTAACATTGAACAATCTTGAGGAAAACCAATGTACGGTGGATACTGACAGTTCAAACAAATTGACCTACTGAAATCCCCTAAATGTTCTTTCCTACTAATAAACATTCTGCTGCAGCTAGCTATGGTGTGCCACGTGCTGTTACTGCCTTCACGCTGGAGCCTTAAAGCCTCACATAGCCCTATGGTCTGCTGAGAAAACCTCAGAGAAGCCTTTGCCTGCTGTCTTCACAGCTCCTGTCCCACTCACTGCCATGGGCAAAGGGTCAGCAGCTGTGAAAGCCAATTTGGAGGGCTTAGGCAGGGCTTAAGCTGTGCATGGGCACTGTGCCGGCACGTTGCAGCCGGCTGGGCTCTCCACTGCTAACACAGTCTTTCCTCCAGCAGCTAAAGCCAGCAGCTGGGCACAGAGTGGGATAGCACAGAGTGGATTACAAAAGCAAAGGAAGGACAGCACAAGGCTGAGAGCTCTGGTCCTCTGGAGCTGGAAAGACCAGCTTAGCTGACTGACAGCAACTTTCCCTGCCACAGATAAATCCCTCTCCAGGTTTAGGGTGGGTTTTTCTCCCCTAAGGACTAGCACACTATCAGGGGGGCAGGACGTGGCAAGGGAGCACGGGCTGGCAGGGTGGTTGCTGTAGTTAGTTGCTCTGAGATGTGGCTCATGAGAGAGCAGAGCTTGTCACAGCAGGGACTCCTGCCAGCCTCAGACAGGCTCTGGAGGGGGCTGGCTCATGCTCCTGTGCATGCTCCTTAAACTCCACAAACTTTTACCTAGGCTAATTTTGGAGATGGGATTAGCACCAGAGTGCTAAAAGTAATTTAAAGCCCATGGGAAGGTAACAGAAACCAGTGCCTATTTCCTCTTGAGATTTAAAAAAAAAAAAAAAAAAAAAAAGCCTATTTGTAGAACTGCCCGTTAATATAAACTTGAGACAGGCTGGAGCCTGGAAGGAGCATCAATTACAGCGTCCAGGAACCCCCTGTCCTCAGTGCAACTTCAGCTTTATTGCATGAACTTCCAGTGTGACAAACTCCCTGTGACATACACTCTCCTCACTCTCCCATTAGGGCCCTAATACAATTTAGCATAAAAAGGCAGGGGTGTATAAAGGTGTTTATTTGCACAGGGATGCTAAAATCCTCCACTCTACCACCTTTGCTGGCCCGTGCATCTCACTGTGCAAAGCCCAAAGCTTCTGCCCCAGCACAGAGCCTGGCTCCCAGTGATGGCCACCGCCGGGCACTGGAGCACCCTGCACCCCCACAGTCCGGGACTGGACCTCCGACTGCCTCAGCGAGGAGGGAATCTGAGACCCTGTGTCTCATCAGCTTGTTAGCCCTGGATCTGGTCCCATCTGAGAAACAGTGCACTCCAGAACCTATCACTGTTTTCGGCAGCTCCAACTGAGCCAAGAAATAGGAAAGGTGCCAAAACCCACAGATTTGCTGCTGCAGTGAGTCCCGTAAAGTTTCAATCAGGAGCTAGAGGAGGGGTGTTTTGCTCCCCAATCCTAGGAGAGGGTCACTTCATCCGAAAGACCTCGAGTCACCTTGCTAACCCCTGGCTCATCCATGCCAGAAACAGTCAGGCCTTTGAGCATGCAGTGGGTGCAGCAGTTCCTGTCAGCTGACACTCCTCCATGGCCTCGCAGATGCACTACTGTCAACCACTCAGCTTCAAAGCATTCACATTTTAAGAGCCACTCAGTAAAATTACTTCCTATAAAACATATTTAAACATCTACCACAGGCATTGTCCAGGAAACATGATTACCCTGAAGAGCTCGATGGTAGCTGGTCCTGGCTCACCCTGAGCCATACAGAGCACTGAACTCCTCCACCCCACTGTAAGACAGGGCTGCCCTGCTACTGCCTGGGGAGCTTTCCTTTGCTGAGGCAAACGCTTTCCCAAGCAATGTCCCACTTACTTAGATGTTCTCACCTCCTGGATTCTTGTTTGAAAAGCCAAAGTCAACTGGTGAAGAATGAAATGGTTGATGAAAATGTTTTACTGTAAGATGCATGGCCAGGTATGCTTCAGTGCTTTGGGCACCCAGGGCACAGCAGGAGCAGATGCGGGTAAGGAACTCATTCCAGGCGCCTTGGAGCCACAAAGATGATAGTACCAGTGCTTCCAGCCAGGTTCCCAGGACAGTCCAAGTCGTCACAGAATCACGGAACAGTTAGGGTTGGAAGGGGCCTCTGTAATTCATCTGGTCCAACCCCTCTGCTGAAGCAGGATAAGTGAGCATTCATTGTCCAGGACTGTGTCAAGGCAGCTTTTAAATATCTCCAGGAATAGAGACTCCACAACCTCTCTGGGCAACCTATTCAAGTGCTTGGTTACACTTACAGTAAAAAAAGTGTTTCCTGACTTCAGAGGCAACCTCCTGTGTTTCAGTATGTGTTCACTGCCTCTGGTCCTGTCACTGGGCACCACTGAGAAAAGCCTGACTCCATCCTCTCTGCACTTCACTTCAGGTATTTGTACATACTGATACTATCTCTCCTGAACAGATGTAGTAATACACACCACAGCAACAGAAATATTATCTCATACATAGGAATATTTATTTTTCCTTCTTAAAAATGTACAAAAAATAAAATAACTGTATTTACAGTTTATCAAACCCCTCTCCCAGTTGCAACACTATTAAGTTACATCAGCTATATTCTTAATATAAAAGCACACTATTTATACATAAAGTTTCCTTGTTTGCCAGTAAGACGGCTTGTCACAATCTTTGGCACAAACATTCTTGTTTGTATCTTGTCTCAATAGGAAATGGAAGAGCATATAAACATTTAATAAGCTTTACATTTTAAAACTCCTAAGATACTCCTTTCCAGTTCCATTTCAATCAATATACAGCATCTCGGACAGCTAGAGAGTTTAAATTTTACTAATTGTTCGAATTAATTTACAACATTTAAACAATCCATAGAATGAAAGAGGAATATATATAGGAAAGACATTTGATCTCTGAATTCCTTTGACCAAAAACTTCATGAGAGAGGACACAGAGGAAGAAAACATTCTTTTCTTCACAGTTTACATTCAGTGGTAAAAATCCTCCAAAATGTCTTGATGAGGATATCACTGTACGTCCACAAAGCTTCACTGAAAGGATGCACTTTGTTTTGGGGGTATCAGCACCTGACTGTTAAAAAAACCTAAAACTTGACAATTTTAATGGGCTCTCATAATAAAACATCAAATGGACGGAAAAAGTACCAAATCTGTAGCAGGAACCAAAATTTTAACTTAGAAGACTGTTCTCCTTTTGTACATCTCTATCAGATCTTTCAAAACACAACATCTACAGACACTGCACGACTAACTCTTCACAGGGAAAATGCTCTCAGCAGCAAGCCCCACTTAAGCTGCACTAGTTAACATGCAAGACTGCTGTCTTGAAGAAGAAAAGGAAATGAGAATTTTGTTCCTTTAAATAAACAACCACAGCAGTGCCTCAAACAGACAACAGGAGGCAAGGCAGTAGCCTCAGGCAAGGCACTGAACAGTAGCCAAATCTTACTTCCATTTAAGTCATAGTACTTGGAAGATCCAGCAATAATCAACATTTGTCATTGTTTAAGGAAAGCAACATGTATATTTTAACAATATACATGCAAGTACTATGAGACATTTGAATCAAGCAGGGCACAAAGCAGGCCACTGCTCCAGAAGTTCGCAGTACTTGTACTGTCACTTTCCCATCACTCTGACAGGATGACTTAGACCAACAAGGTGAACTCTCAGAGCTTGTAACTTGCCACAACCAGCACCCAAGGTTTAGTGCTCCTCCAGCAGCTGATGCTATAAATACAACTGAAGGAGTGCAGGGTGATATACTCTTTGTAATGTCTTAGTGCTTGTGATGCACCTGCATCTAGAGCATAGAAACAAAGCCCTTGGACCCTGGCAGATTGAGATCGTCCTTACCTAGCTCTAGTTATTATTTTAAAAAATATTCTTACCACCAATCTACTTGTCTTCCTCAATGATACTAACTTCATTGAGACTGTAAGAAGGAACTAAAGGCAGGAGTATCAGTTTTCTACTATCAGGAATTCACACACTTTAGGATGTATTTAGAATTCACACACTTTAAGATGTATTTAGAATAGCTTTCAGTTAATCTTGGAAGCAACTTTCCTTCTCTGAACAGTGGCTCACTGAAAGCTCTAAAATGGCAATGGAAAGACAGCTCCTTGAGCCCTAGTATTTCTGGATATTGAGCTTCTCACTGATCCTACATTGCTCCTTGGTGCAGGATGCTGCAGCACCCAACAGATCCCAGCTCATCTCCACCCAGGTGTAAGACAAGAATGTCCCATTAACCTGAATGCTGATGCTGCCAGGAGAGCCTGTTCTTCTCTGTGAACCCTCACTGTCTGTTCTTTATGCAGCACATTCCAACCTGGGCCAGACCCAGGTGTCACAGGCATTCCCTGTAAGAGAGCATGGACAGCAGATTTGTTGGGGGCAGAACCATGACCCAACTCCTGCATACATTTACTCCTGTGCTTCACCTGCAGCTTCCTACCAGACATCATTACCAACTGAGAGATCCCACCTAACATCCTGAGGGTTCCAAACACCAACAGAGAAATACAAGAACTAACAGCACTGTTCACCAGTCTTGTGTGCTGGACCCCGTTTCTAATGCCACCTGTCAAAACTGTCCTCTTTTTCTTTAGGAAAAAAGTATCTGGGGTAACTCAGCATAGATTTTTATCTCGGTCTGAGCCAAGTAGAAACACACTGAACCATCATAAATCACCTGTATTCCCAGGATGTCTGCTCTTGACCAGAGTAGCAAGAGCATCTTTGCTGGAGTGCATTTCTATAAAAAGTTAAGAAAATTATTACAAAACTCTGCATCAGACGGCAAAAGAGTGCATAACAAAAGAAGAGGGCAGGAGGAAGACAGAATACACACTTTGCTTTACAGACATATGTGGATTCTGGGTATGTTAGCCCTGACACTAATGGCCTGAACCTTTTATAGTTTCTAGTCCCAGAGAAACTTTGACATGTATCCAACATTTCTATTGAGAGTAGAGACTTTAATGGGTGCTATTGCTAATGAAGTCAAGAAAGTGTGCTATAGCTAGCAGGAATAGTCATGCAAAAACTCGGCCAAATCAGACTGGTCAGCTATCCCTGCTGCTTTGCTTGCATAGCGATTAGCAAATAGCTCCACACAGCTCAAAACACTAGAGAGTGAGCCCTGTTAAACTAGGCAGTGTTTCTTTATGCCACTAACCACCTAATAAAAAAAGGTTGTGTGACTAAAGTAAAAAGGTTTCAGAAGGAAAAAAAATAAACTCTAAAGGCTGCATGTAAGAAAGGACTCACACTTCTGTCTGTCACAAAGGACTTATGTACAGTGCATAGAGAATAAAATGCAGCTGAAACTCACAGGACTGCACCCTGAGTGAGGAGGTCCCTACAAAAGCCAGAGGAGCTGGACAGGAGAGCGAGAGGTACTGGGTTTGGATGTGCTAGGGACGTTCAGGCCTTGAACCCCTTTCCTTGTGATCCTAGCCTGCACAACTTTATTTCTTCACAGAATTCATGAGATGGAGTGGAATTTGATGGGATAACCAACTTGGGTTCAGACCAGCCCTTGTGAGAGAGACATGTCTCCATGCCTCAGTTGAGCGATACTTGGTCTCCACTGGCAAAATTATTCCAGTTTTGATAAAGTATTTACACAAGCCCAGGTTTATACCTCACCCAACTGTCCTAAGAATCAAAACAGAATCATTAAACGGAGATACAAGAGCAAGTACCCTTAAGAGGAAGAGTTTGAAGTCCTGTTTCCTACAGTCTAGAGGAATGATTTAATGAGCAGGCTGCTGCAGAAAGCACCTTTCCCACCACAGGCTTGAGAAAAGGCTGCTTTGGGAGCCTCCCTTCTGTACCTCTAGGCACACCAGGCAGCAGACACATGGTGCCTCTTGGATTTGGTGACAGCTGGATGGGAGACAGGTATCTACAGCTGGGACTTGGGCACCTAAGGTGGGCTCCACTGTGCCAGAGCACTCAAGATGCTGTAGCACTGTTTGCTCTAATATTTTAATATGTAACTGTGTGAGCAAGGATGGAGTATATGAGTGCAGATTAAGTTATCAGCTTCTCAGTACACACCCTTAACAGATTGCAGCAATTTAGTCCTCTAGAAAAGATTCTGTTAAACCCTAAACCCAATACATACAAAGACATAGTGGCAGTAAACATGCCCACATACAGTAGTTAAAATATATTATTGCATATTATAAACATTATATACAAGGTTAAAATGGTTTCTTTACCATTTAATTACAAGTGACATTTTTAGCTGAATGCCTTACTTACAAGTCCTCATTGCTACGTGCTGAGAACTACCAGAGGTATTTGGCAAGACTATACACTATATAGAGATACGGATCAGTCTGAGCAAGTGAACTGTCAGCCACTTTCCCCATCTTTAGCACTGCAACAGCTTTGTAGCACTGACGGAGACAACTATTGGTAAAGTAATTTATACCAGATTTCTGAAACTAGACCAGCATGATTCCTTAACATGTTTTAGAATGAGCCTATCCACACTCAAGTATGGATTAAAATGCTGTGTTTCACATTTGCAGTGGGTCATCTGGTTACAAATCTGGGGGCTGGTAACTGCTTGTACACTAGAGAGTGGGGAACAATAAATAAGGGACCAGGTTAACGTGAGTGGCCTTGTGCTTAACAAACCCAAGTCTATTTGCAGTGGGTGCACATGTGCAGAATGGACAGTATTTTAAAAGCAGTTTTGTAACAGTTTCTCTGATCAACATCTGTTAAGTTCCTGGGAAATCTTCTGCTTTCCAAGAAGGATGAAATGCTGTGGTTCCTTACAAAAAGGCTCTGCCTGAGGCTAGATCTCTGTCAGTGTGATCTTGAAGCCTTCGACCATGCTCTCCATGTGCAGGATGAACGTGTCCTCGTTGGAGTAGTGCTCAATAATGTTGTCATCCATGTTTACCAGGATACTAGTGACAAAGGCAAAAATCAATGTTTTTACATACCGGGACACTGGAAGAGAAAGCCACGCACTCCGCCACATATGCTCGCTTCTCTACAACACATAAACAGACTCCAGTACATGCCAGTACAGAGTCACTAGTGGGAATCATCATCAAGATCTGCCCCATAGTCCCTTACAGTCTTTGGATTAGAGGCTACTCCTTGCCAAAGTAGCTGTGGTAAGAAACATGCCAGTGCTGAGATGCTAACACACTTCAGCTGCCTACAAGATGAGCTGAAGTACAGATTCCTGGCAGGCCAAGCTAGCTGGTGCTTCCCATGCCTGGTGTTGGCTCCCCCAGGGAGTGCTACTCCATGCTACTTCTCATATATGCCACTACACAGGGAAGTAGTGTAATTTGTACTTTGCACACAGCTCACAGACCCAGAACTCAGCTTGGATGTGAGAATATCGACAACAACTATTAGAAGTGTATATGAGTGTTTTCCTCGCTCTTTACCTTAAAGTGTTTCTTCTAACAATAACCTGGAAATGGTATTAGAAAGAAGCAAAACATGAGAAATTTCACCTGTCTTCTCAAAATAATAATAAGACACAATAATGCCCTAAGCTAGAGTTACAGCTCTCTAATGAAAATAAATGATTGGTTTAAAATTATATCACTACAATATTGTGGTTAAATAGAACTGAAAAAAAAAAGTAAAAGTGGAAAGATTTAGATGCATGGCAAGGAGCAGTAGCCTAGCTATTTTAAAAGCTCAGCTGTGATATTAATGTCTAAATTTACTCAGCCGAAGCCCCTGCAGCAAACATTGTCTGCCTGTCTTTCAGATTTGGACAGTGGCCTACATCTTTGTAAGACTGCAGGGAAACTCCACACTGCACTCACAGCAAAGGCAGCATCTCCCACACTGGCCCTCCATCATGTTAATAAGCATATTGTGGGCAAACTCCTTCTTCACAGTATATTTACAAACACTCCTCAGACATAGGCTGGAGGTCCATGTTTTCTCCTCTGCCCTCTCTTACCATCTCCATGGACATGAAGATTTCAAGTGCATGGGCACATCTACTCAAAGTGTTTATACTGCCCAGCATCATGAGGCCCTGAGCATAACTGGGATCTCTGAGTACTCCTAAAGGATCCTGCAATCGACCTTTAGTTAGTTAACTAACTTACCCCTTTTTGCTCTTCTTATAAAGTTTTGCAATCTTTTCAACTGGCAGCCCATATTTCTCAGAGATCTGAAAACAAAAAAAAATAAAAGAAATATCATTAAAGACTAATGAGAAATATAACTATCACCTCTTCCCTTACATAAGGCATTAAAATCTCTGCAAACTTTGTGAGGACAGCTATGCAGAAAAGTCACTCACAACCATACTATGGTTGCATATAAGGACGACTCGGGAAGGAATAACCCTGAACAGCTTGATCAAAACCCACAACTGTTTCCACCCAGAAACTTGAAGACCATAGTTTTTTTAGGATGTGAGTCATCCAAACTGCCCCAGCATCTCATACTGCTCTGCTAAAGGAGTCAACGCTCTTTCCAGCTTCAGATTCCACAACAGAATTTCAATCTGATCTTTCTGTTGTTTCTTAATCTGATTTTCTGGGCTCATGGAACCAAAGGCTTCTTCCACCAGGCAGAAGGCAGATGTATGACAACCCAGCAAGAACTGATGGATCAACAAAAACATGCGCATTTCTCTTTCTCAAAGATATTTCAAGATTTGTTAAGCTAACAGGACTCTCCATGGTGGTACTTTTGACTGAACAGTATCTTCAAGGTACTTTTTATTGTGGAAGGGCCATCAACATGCTACACAAGGGATTAAGAAGCTTCTGTATTGTTGGGGAGGTGACTCAGTCTAGTTACTACAGTGGCAAAATGAGAATGCTTTGGCTCACAAAACATCATCTGAGTGTACAGATAACGAGATGTTACAGAGAACTGTGTTAACAAGGAAAAAGGCTTTGTAAAATAAACCCCTTGCCAGCTGCCCAGATGATAAAAGCAGAAAATACAGGAAAACTTTAGAAAGAAGAACAACTTAGATGACAAATTACCAATGCCAACAAGTACTTCACTGGGATGGTTTGGCATTGCTTTGCAGCAATGTATTAGTAACTTTTTTGGATGTCCACTCTGCAGTGAGTCTGTGGTGTGCTCATGGAGATGGCGTGCCTGAGCTCTCCACCTAAGCCATGTTTTCTTTCCAAATTATGACTCTTTGAGGGAACAAGTATCACAGCTCACACTTTAGAAATGGATTATCCCAAAAAGCAAAGTAATTACAGAAAAATTACTTTTTTGTCAGTGATTAACATTTTGTGGTACTTTACTGCCAAGCAAAGTTTCCAGCTCTTCCCAGGTGAAATGAAGTTGCAGCTAAATAGCTGACTACTCATCCTTTGCGTTAGAGAATCGAAATGCACAATTAAAAATCCATTTAAAGACTGCCAAACATCAGTCACTGTAAAATCCTTTCTTTGTGTTTGCATTCAGACTTACATCAAGAAAAGGTGGTATTTTAGAGAAGTAAATTAAAGCAATTATCATGAAGTAGAAAATGGAAAGCAAGCAACGGACAAACTCAGCATCGAGGAAAGAATCAAACAGTCACAGGGTGAGCCCCAGGCACAACTCCCTTCCAGAGAGCCAAGATTCTCTGAGAAAATTAATTAGCCTGTACTTGCCTCCATCACCTATAATTGTATAACTGTCATCTAATCCACGATACAATTTTGTGATTAAAAAGTACAACATAACTCCAAGATCCGAAGAACCAATAAAACTTCTTTTACACTGCAAACACTCCCCTCTGATGGTGTTAGCGTACATCTGTGGCTAAGAGAAAGGGACTAACTGATAAGGTACACTAGACCCATCTACTCCCTAAGCTTTCCACCTAGCAGAGAACAAAGTTCAAACTAAATTTGAGTGGTATTTGCTACTTCAGTTTTACTTGCACCAGCATGTTTCATTGCCCTTTTGGACATGGTGTTGGAGATACTGACAGTAGTCCTGGTTCTGTGTTCTCACCTGCCTGGAGAGAGGCCTAATTCTGCATCAAGGCTGTGCAAGCTCCCATGCTGCACAGTCACACTGTCCCTGACGTGGGGAGTGGTCCACTTTGCACAATTATGAGAAGAAGAGCTTCACCCTACTTGTCTTGTATCTCACACAAGCATCCCCACTACTGAACTACAAAACAAATCTTTCCCACTCTGAGCTCCACGTAGCCTATGGAAAAGCTATGTAACCACATTACTCCTTCTTATCCTCTGGCTTTGCTTACCATGAATGGAGTGATTTTGTTGTACCCCTAAATTGACGCTTTCATATAAAGCAATAATAAAAATGGCTCTGTTTCATTAGATTGTTGAAAAAATCCTCTGTAACAGGCATCATAGAAAAACTGCCACCTGAAACTGCAGAAAATGTCACAAGTGTGTGAACATGAGGAAACTATTTATCTTCCTTTCTGGGTTGTTAACTCTGAAATCTAGTGATATTGTAAAGATCAGCACTTGAAGACGCTTTTCACTGACTCCAGGCAAATAAACAAGCAGGCAAAACATTCCTGTGCCAAGGAGGTTTAATAGCAGCTAATATACAGCATTCTGCACATTCCAGCATAAATCTTCCCTAGGATATTTGGGATATCTAACACTCATGCATTCCAAATGTTGCTCAAAGCAGTTTGGGACTCTGGGACATCGCTTCCTACATGAACTATGAGAGGCTGGGCTGAGAAAGCCTTGCCTGTCACACTGCCTATGACAGGTGTAGGATTTATATAACATGCAGGGATTAGTGAGCTTTGCGAAAGACTTCCAGCTGACTGAATAAGCACATTTCTCAGGAACCCCCAAGGATTTGACCAATTATACCAAAAAGCAAACTGTAGAAGCAAGGCTCAAAGTGGGGGTAAGGGAGAGCCTCTTCCTCACAGACTCAGAAAACAAGACTCCAGCACAAATGTGCTAAATCCTGCTGCAGAATCTGAGAAAGCAGAGCCAGCATCTGCTACGGTTTCTCACTTAACACCCTGTTCTCAGGGTGTTTGTTGCCAACGAAAGCAGAACACCACTACTGCCAACTTCCACACAAAACAGGATTTCTCACCTGACCCCAAGCATGTTACATTACATTTTAATGACATCTTTATTTGGACAAATATCTTTCCTTATCATGTCCGTTGCTCATTTGCCAAGCTTCTAGGCAGAGGATTCTTTCTTTCCCTTGGGATGCTCAGAGCAGTGTAACAGCCTTCAGACTGGAACTGAAAAAGATGTCTCTTTGGGCTGAGGTCCCTTGGCATGGCAAGTTTGCACAGTCTGATTGCACAAGTCCAGCAGAAATGCTCTCTGCTGGAGTCAGGAAGACAGAAAGGGCAACATCTGGGCTGGTTGAGGCACACAGGAAAACATGCTTGCCAACTTATTTCAATGAAAACAAATTTGAATTGAATATTGAAAATAGAAAATAGAACTGGTCTGGTCTGTTGCCCTACACTGGTTGGAATATCACATATAGAGACATGTACCTAATAAACTTCTGTCTAAGCTACCTTTACTGAACTCATCTGTTAGTTTTTAATTACAGAAAGACTGTGGGACATTTTTGGATTTCCCAAATTTGTCTACCTTCCCTAATTTGAATAAATATGTGATTCTGCACAAGTTATCCTGACTTTGGATCAGGCTGAAAGCAGGATTTAGAGGTGGTCAGTCACCACACATGTGATATTCTGTGATGGAAAACTGTTTTGCTATTTTCTGCTGATCAAGACTGACTAGTGAAAACCAAACACTTGCATCACTTCCTGAGATGTACTGTATTTCTGAAACTTGACACCTCTAGATATTTGCCAAAAGGAAGAAATCTGAGAAGGAATCAAGTATTCATTTGGAATGGGGATATATGTGAGAATAAAATAAACACAGGATCTGAGAAAACAATATCATTAATAACAGAAAATTAGGAGAAAGCCACAGACCAGGAATAGTGACTAACATAAGGAAAAAAAAATAAAATCCATAAACAGAGAAGAAGGCTATGATTCAGGATCACTGGAGCTCTCTTTCAGATCTGGAGCCCTGTACTGTTCAGAGGCTCAGTTTTTGAGTTCTTAGTACTGAGTTTCAGAATTGAGCATTGAGAATGTGCACAATTACAAAATGACATGATTTGCTGAAATGACTGTAGAGAGAGTATCTAAGAATATGCAGTTTGACAGCTCTCTGGCATTGGTTTATCCACAATATCCTACCAAAGAGAATTAAAATTTTCTGAATGTGTTTCTTCCAGTGAACTGGGACACTTTACAACAGATTAGATTTCCCTGGTGCCAAAACACGCCAATGAGTCAGCAGCTGTGCTGACTGAGGTACGCAGAAACCTTTCCTGCTTCTGCATCAGTTTTGTTTTTGTTACACAGTGGCTGGAGAACAGGCATGGAGAAGCACAGACTCCTGGAGATAAAATATTCATGCAAGCTTGAAAGGCTATAGAAGGATTATAACATACTTTTAACTTCCATACAAAGACAAGATGAAATCGTGTTACAGCTTACTATGAATCAGACTGCAGCCTCTTCAAGCAAAGCCTGGTTTTTGTTACACATGTGCTCTGCCTAACAACTGAGCTAACAAACAGTACTGGTAAAAGCAAGTTAGGACATCCTTAGCATGCTGTTGACTCTCCTCAGAGATACTCTGATCTGAAGAGGTGCTTTAAACAACTTCACTAACCCACAAATCTTCTTCTTCCTTCTGCTGGCCAAATATTGACCAAATTATTCAATCTTTACTGCATTAGAAATGTTTGGTACATGCAACAAGACACTGTGACAGTTTTAAGAGAGTATGAATATACACACTTCTAGCACTTGGCTGAGCTCTCTAGGGACATCCATTCCCATCTTCTCCGCTACACGTAACCAAGGCTGGAAATCAACTCAGCATCCCACATGTCAGTCTCAAATTAGTTTCCCCACTGAAGCAGTGAGACACATGGTTACTTAACTCATCTCTCACCAAATTTCATATATCTACTAGCCATCAGCTCATTTAAAAAGGATTAAATAGGGAAATAGCAACTCTAATAATGACAGTTTAGGGATAACAAGCAAATAGTTAAGTCAAAGAAGCAGCAAAGAGGCAGGTGGTAGGTAGGTCACTCTGTCAGTGAGGGCTAAAGAAGGAATTTGAGACGAGGTATGAATGACAAGTCTGCATTGGCTCAGCACCTGCCTCTTGCATGCTGGAAGAGCAATTGTACAAAAGCCATGTGAAATTCACACAGAAAAGGTTCATCCTTGGGCCTCTTCTTGAAAAGATGGCTGTGAACATACTAATGGGCATTATGAGAAAAGATTCAACAGGCTCTGAGCCATCAATTAAGAAAGAAGCATTTCAGAATATGAAGTCTGCACCTCTCTGCTTCCCTGACACTGGTTAATTACTGCAACTCCTCAAGGCTCATGTCTCCAATAACCAGCTCTGTGACACTTTAATCCCAGCAACCTGATGACAACACTGAATTCAGAATATGCCAGCATTTCAGAGATGTGCTCCAGAAAGCCTTTATGAAATGCTTTAAAGGTACTTGAGAACATCTTTATGTTATGATTAATATCAATAATACAATGAAAGCCTGAAGATTTTCTTGCCAAGAAAGACAAACAATGTGAGGACATCGGATACTTACAGCTTCCATTAGCCCCTTTACTGTGGGTGATTTCAGCATCAAAGCATCAAACACCTCATCTGTCTCCTTCCTCACATACAAAAGCACTGAAATAAAAAAAAAAAAAAGTCAAACTTGGAGCAGGTTCAGTCAATTGCACAGATGAAACACCCCATGCTGAGTAGAAAAACAAATATTAATCCATGACAGATAAAATGAAGCACTGAAGATGGTTTGCACTTAAAAAAATGTACTTTCAATATCATCAGTGATCTAAACATGGACAACACATCATAGTTGCTTTGAGAACACAGTAACAAAAATTCAGCTACTTTAACATAATGTGAGGACTCTGCATCTTCCAGAATCTAAATCTCCATTTACAGCAAGAAACTAAAAAGCACTTGGGTCCTGCCTCTCAGTCACAGGACAAAACACACAAGCTAGGTCTTCCTAAAAGCTGTGTCTTGGCTTGTACCTCTCCAGGCTTCATCTAAAGGGCTGGGAAAGGACGTTCAAAAAAAGGCAAGTCTGGTTTGTCTTAAGCTATGCCTTTGAAAACAAAACTAATGAAAAAAGAAAGAAATAGTTCTATCTGACGTGACCATGTGGATGACTACAAATGACCTGACCAGTCTGAAAATAAACACTGGGAAAAGGAGTTCAAAGTCATTTGAGACTTTACAGAGGAGACATTCATGAGCATGGTTGGCAGGCAGGCATTTTCAGGTACCCAAATGCCATTTCTGTTACTCTTCCTCCCTCAGATGTCCAGCCGGGTCTCAGTCATTCACAGGTGCCCTGCCTTCTCTAGCTCTTGTTTTTTCCTGACTAGTACAGGTAAAAGGAGGAAACTTGCTGCTACATAGCAAAAGCAAAGCAGACTGCTATAAGGCAAATAAGCATAAACACTAGAAAAGTGTTCTAGGCATAATCATACGTGACCAATAAGTAGCAGGTTAAATAAGATGTTCTGCACTTTATTTTGTTTTCTAAATAATACCTTTTCAAATAGCAGTGCTGAACATGAGGTGCAAACACATATGCAGTGTCAGGTTTTTTGTTTCGTTGGGTTTGATTTTTTTTTTTTTTTTTTTGGTAGACATCTTTTGAAAGTGCAAATTCTTGTAGTCCAAAAGATATCTTAATCAGGTAACTCAACAGATGATGTGCATATGAACCAACAGAGATTTTTCATAGAGAAGCAAGAGTTTTGAAGCTAATTCTAAGGTAAAGACTAGCAGGGTGGACTCAAGCCCATTTGCAGAGACTTGTAGCTTCTTTGCCCAGGTTTTGAAATGACTGGAGAAAGTCATTGTAAAGGAACAAAAAAACCCCACATGACGAGTTAAATTTTACTGGGTCTGATATGTTTATTTGCATGAGCAAGCACTCACTCAAAGTGCTAATTTTACCAGTACTAACACTCATATTAATTTAGTAACTGTTTCCTTGTGACTAGAAGGCTGTCCTGTAATTCCTAGCTTTACAAACATCTTGGCCTCTGTCAGCCTTAACAATTGCAAACATATCTGAAAGGGGCAAAAAAAATCACTTGGTCCAAGGTTCAAGTTGGGGACAATACACAATCCCAGTGCTGAGCTTTAAATCCTCTGTTGTGCTTGGTGTGCCAGGAAACATTACGCTGAATGAAGGATCCATTACAAGGATAAGGGGGAACTTGAATCACTATTATACACGCAGAGAGCCAGGATTAGTAAACATATGGGGGCTTGTTGTTTTTTTCTGTCCCCTGATAGGTGTGAAAATCCTGGCTTTGATTCACTAGAGCACTCTTTCCTAAATGACTTCCAACGGCAGTGATGCCTAAGGAAGCCCCTGTCTCATCCCCACCCTTTCACTCTGTTACTCTGGTCCATCTCAGTGAATGTTCCTGGATGAGGAACTCTTTCAAAAAGCAGGTGTGAGTGGAAAAAAACAACCCTTTTTTTGAGCTGTTCTTCAAACAGATCAGATCCCTGCTTCAGAGTACAATGCAGCCCCACAAGCCTCCATGTCAGCAGAGCTGTGAAGAGGTGGCCAGGTGGCCTGGAGCAGGAGGCACAGCCAAGGCAGAGGGAGAGGGGCTGCAAGGACTGCAGTGGACTTATCAGTACCACTGCCACTGAATGCCTGTGACCATGTAACACAAGCCATACTTATGCCCTCTGATCCTACTGTCCCCATGTTCACGGCATCTAGATGGGTTCGCTTTAATAGTACAGATTACAATATTAGGAGGGGGGGGGGGGGTAGAAATCTTGTACCAGGTAATGAGCTGGTTTTGACTGAGAGTTAAAAGATAAATTCAAAGTTGCCGGACCTTTACACTACCTGGCCTTAGTTCTTACCGTTCTTACCAGCACTGAAACCTGCTGTAGTCCCTAATACTCTTCAGATGTTTAAAAGAATTGCAGAAGATTGGGAGTGATAAATTTATCTTTAGTTACTTAAGAAATAGCCCCGATAGACCAAACTGCAGAGTGGCAAACAGCCTTTGCTGAAGGCAAGCCATGTTGTTGCACCTGGGAGATTTTTGGAGGCCAGGCCACCAAACAGAGGATTATGTGCAAATGCAGAAGAACAATGTTAGATACCTCTTTTAAAAGCATTAACAACAACAGACGTGTGGCAAAAATGAAACTAAAGACACAACGGGACAGTAAGACTTGGGACATTAGGAAGGTCTGAGCCCAGGCACTATCAATGCCATGACTAACACCCTATGAACAATGACTAATGACTACAGTCTCTGTAAAGTGGACTCTGGATGGAGATGTGGTACATCTTAGTCAAGGACAGTAGGGCTGGTAGCTGTGACCTGACTTTCTCTTATTTGGACCTTTCACTATTGCCCAGGCACAAAAGCCCTTGGTAACAAGTGTGAATGCTGTCCTTCACAGGGATGGTTCACAAAACTCCAATTGTTATGAATCAAAAATGTTTCAGTGTAGTTTAACATGACTTTCCTGAGAGAAAAAGGGTAACAAAAATACAACTTCTTTAAGCTGAAAACTACAGGACTGGAAATCAACCTGATCTTAACTCAGCTGCTGGATTTATAATTAACAGGAAACTCCCTATGAAATCTGAAAGGGAAAGTGATTTGAGAACTCAAAACAGGGAAGGACCACAAGTCCAGCCAAGTACCTAGCTACATTTCACATTTGGTACAGATTAACATACTTCACATTTCTGTGTTGGTCACTTGTACCTCTCTTAGAGGTCAAGGAGATGAAAGAACAATCCACAAAGATCCAGCAACCTGAGTGACAATATGAATCTTGTTTTACTGTAGTTTGCAAACCCCTTCTAATCTGTTCTCTTGAAGGCTGCCCCTTAATACCTTTCCTTCTGCTGGACAGTATTACAATTAGTTCCATCAGGCAGAGGTGAGTTACACAGTCACTTCAGTTCTTCAGCTGAGCTTGGACCCCTCACTAGCTGCTACTTGCACTACTCTGCTAATGAGACACCTTGGGATTTCATTGCTTTTAATGTATATTTTCACGTATCAGACCTACTCTCTCTCAAATGTTACACCAGTGCCCCATCTATACCTGCTCTCTAGGGCTTGTTGATTCTGCTGTACCAGATCAATCTGGGAGAAAAGAAGCTTCTAAACATTTTAATACTCAGTGACTCCTGTGGTAAAGACAGCATTGGGAAAGGGGCAGATTCAGCTAAACTCCATCAGCACAATCCCAGATGCAGGGTTCCGGATGGCAGGAAGTTCACCAGAGCAAAGGCCACACTGGAAAACGCTTGGCCTCCAGCCAGCATAGTCCAAGTTGCAAGAAACACTGAACAGGAAGGGGATGTGAAGAGAGCATTCTCCAGCTCCTCTGGTTCCATGCCTCTCCTGGATTTAATTAGTTAACATAGTTTTGCCACCAGTTAAATTTTTTTTTTCTTTCTAATCTTACCCTTGAAATGCTTGCAAGTCCTGGACAACATTAAAACAACTAACCACAGCAAAGGACAGAAATAATCAAAGCAAACCAATACCTCCTTGCAGGCAACTTCCCAGGCTTCCAGCTGGGAAACCCAGGTGAAATTTTAGGAAATGACAGTTCTTTATGTAGCCCTCATGACTGTCCTCTTCTGCTTGACAGAGCCCTGATAATGTGAATTTGGCCAAGGTTTGGGTCAACCAGGGGCAAGTCTATGGTCAGTGCTGACCTCAGAGGTCAGCATAAGTAATTTAAGATTTAATTAAAAGAAGAATATGTTCACATTTATTCCAAGGAGATATCAGTCTCCATCCTATAATCTTCCCTTGGTTCAAGCACACCACCCTAACCAACACAGAAACTTGGCAAATGCAGGCTCATGGGAAGTTATTTCTACAAAGCTCAAAGGAGTCTTACAAATGGTCAATCTAAGAACAGCTGAGCTCACTTCTGTGCCTTGTTGATTTGTTGTCTCACAAACTGATGGGTGAACTTCAAAATAGTTGCAAGTTTGAGTCATGTAGGTTGGTTAAAGCCCTGGAGTCTCCAATAAACTTGTATGACAGAACTCATGAGGCTGAAGGAATGGCAGATATCCTCCAGGATGTTTAACTGTGACAGTGTAGGAAGCTACCACCAATAGCACCGCACTGGAAGTGACTGTACACACAGCTGATCTGGTGAACAAACCCACCCTCAGTGCAAAGTTTAACAGCTCTACATAAACCACTGCTTCAGTGTTATCCAACTTAAGCTTCACTTGTAGCAGACTCGAAAACAGGAGGTGGTAGAGTATATGAAATGCAACTGTAATAATATTCACTCAGGCAGTAAAAAAATTTAAGGGAAATAAATTCTTAAAAATGCTGTTAGGTCTGCTGGAAGATGTCCCTCCATGCCTTATATTTCTAATTGGGTAGGAATTTTCTAAGACTTTATTCCAGCTAATCTAAGTCTGCAGTCAGCAGGAGCTTGCCTGTTAAGGTCTCTGTATTTGACCTAGTGCATCTTGCATATTTGCTTGTGATCTCAGCCAGAACAGAAAAGATGAGCAAAAGCTAAAAATAGACAACCACAGATTTGCTACTGGAACATTTATGAACTATGTAGCTTGGCCAAGGATCAAGAAACTTTCCAGCTTTTTTATATTTTATATACACTTGTGCCCTGATCCCTTCTTGAGAGAGCACAGTCCTTTTTTTTTTTTTTAATTATCATTTTTTCTGCTTTTAAGTCATTTCTAGTATGTTAAAATCTCTTCTCCCATCTACCTACATTCGCACTAGCATTCAGCAATTGTCTTGATCCAAGCCACACCTGCCCCTCCAAGCTTGAGGGGTCGAATTCCACAAAATTATTTTTAACTGCCTATCGACTGTTACCTCTTTTCAGGCCTTCTTCTTTCACTTGTTTCAACGGGGATGGACCAAATTCCTCCTCCACAGGCCGGAACATCCTTTTGACCAGGACACTGCTACTAGAATACACAAAACAGGAACCATGTCACAGTAAAACTGTGCTCCCAGAAGAAGAGGAGACAACAGCAGCAGTCATGACTCACTCTGTACTCTGGCATAAACACCCACTAGCTGCTCAAGTAGCACCAAAACAGAAACTGCAAGGATTTAGCTTTTGATGCTTATCTGAACTATCCAGCCCTCTTTATTACCCAGACTGACTGGCTGGGACAGGTGACAGGAAAATATGTTCCAATGTTACTCACTAATCTGAAAACCCCAAAGGCCCTTAAATATTGAGGGAAGGGGGGTAGGGAGGAAGAAACAGTTAAGTAAGGAACCAAACCCACAATTGTACATTGATTTACCTCCTCTTCGGGGTAAAGGAGATAGCCTAAGGAAACACTAGCGTTATTTCTAAAATCCAAGACCATACTAGCCAGCAAATTCAAAAGGAATAACATGCTGGGCCAGATCCAACCCAAAGCTGCAACATGCTCCATCAGGGGAGCTGAGGGTTGAAGGAGCAACAGCTGCCCCCTCTGCTTGTCATAGCTCTGGCAGGACTTGGAGTCTTGGAAGAGAGAACTGAAGCTAATGTGCTTGGTGCAATAAACCCCTTTGTTTCTCAAATTACACCGTAAGCCTTGTGAAGAATATTAGTTTCATAAAAGAAACAAAAAGGGTCTCATGTTTTCAAGTCAATGTCGGCAGCAGGTTCTTGGCCGCACCCTATGACAGACCACTTTTTGCAGGTTTATGGGATTGCAGTTGTCTTACTCCAAACTCTCAGATTTAACGGTGCTCACTTGGGATTTAGGCAACTTAGAAAAGTTGCGCACACTGTGGGCTGAACTTCAGCCACCCATATTAAAGCCCTTAATCTATGGCACCTCTTAACTATTAGAGCGACTTTCATCAATTCTTCCAGCCCCTTCAAAGTCAGATAGGGGGTGCTCCCATTTCCAACCTTTTCCCATTCCAGGATCTCCCATTCTCCTTCTGCTGTTCTCTTCTGGCACTTGGCCATTCTCTCTGCAGTTCCTGTATTTGTCACATACACATGTGTGCTGCTAAACAGCCTTCAGGAAGACTGCAGTGAAGTTCAGTGCCTAATCAAAAGATTCCTGGTTTTTAAACTATTTGAGAACCCTTGTGCATATATAAAAGGCATTTCATTATCAAATATATTGTCCTGTCCTGGCATTGAACCTTATGGTCCTTTAAACTGTTTTACTTGGAAATGTATTAAAAAACAGATATAAAAACCAGCCAGTTCACATGAAGGAAAAGAAAGCTACACCGTAAAATAAACCTCCCCCTACCAGTTCTACATATTACTCACCCTCCATAAGCAATGGGAGAACATGAGGGAAGGGGGAGAAAAGGCATCAGTTTTATCTGGTTTTATGTTTTGTGTCTTCTTTCTATGAGTTTGAACTGCTAACTGCAAAGCTTGTGAAACAATAAATTTCTTACCCTTCTCTCTCATCATCTGTATTATAGTAAACCTAGAAGGACAGAAATAAAACCCAACAATTATTCCCAAAACTCAGACATTTGCTTAAGAGAATAACTTCAAAAGGCAGAAAAGACAAGTAGTTTGCAGTTTTTCATATGTTAAAAATCCTTTTCCTTCTGTGAAACAAAAACATCTCCAACTGTGATATGGGAAAAGGGTGGCTTAGAGAAACTGCTGTTGAATATTATCTAGTGGAAATATATCAAAGTATTTTTGAAAGGCATTGTCCTCTCCCCTGGTTCATATAATTTTCCCAATTAATTTACAATCCTCTAAATCAGATCACTACTCACCTAAATTAACCCTAATACCACAACACTCACAAACTTTTCTCTGTCTTTAATAGTATCTGAAAATCTAATAAAACTGTAGAGAGAAACATTAAACTACAGGTCTACTGGATATACAATTACTAATGATACAGCTGATCATTTTTTTGCACAGGCTATGAGCAGAAGCCCAAATCCAGATCACTGTTTTGTGTAAATCCATACAGCTCACAGTGGGACCAAATTTTCAACAGCAGCAAACGCTGCTAACAATAGCAGCGGAGGTATAAAATCACAGTCTGCTGTCAAAGGCTTTACGGAACAGTCAGCCAAATTCCTTGCAATGTGCCAGCACTGCGGGACTGCACCAACAAGTGTGCCAGCCCTCCAGCTACTGAGCTACTGAAGGCAGGGCACCAGAGCTCTGTGCTCTGCTGGGGCAGAGCAAGGCATCTCAGGTGGGTTTCCAGCACTTTTGCTGGCAAGACTCAGAGAACACTTGGCTCTCACTGAGAGCTTTTGCTTCTGAGCCTGCACAATGAAAATAGCTCAGGTGTGTGTGTGTGCAAAGCCAAGGTCTGTAACTCATTCTATGAGTTACAGCAATAAAAGACATGGCTGAACATTGCCTGAGAGCTAGGAAACCAGGGTATCTTCCAGTTAGTTTAGAAAATTATTTACAGGATTACATATACTAAAGAATGCTTCCACCTTCTCCTGTTTTGAGACAAATTCACATTCTGGTTTGAAAGCCATGAGGACAGAAGGTACCCAGTACTGATATGTGAGTGGGCGTCTTTCCAATTTTGGAGAGTCAGTGACAGCTGCGACTGCAATGTCTGCGCTCTTTGTGCTTCGCTCTACCACAATTCTGCTTTAAAATAACTGACAATTCCAACAGTGTCATTTAATCTTCATCATCTTAATATTTAAACACATGCATAAAGGTCTCATTTACTCTCTGAGATGTTAATAAATAACAGGTTCACAGTAAAAAAATTGTCAGAGCTGACCCTCCAATTCAGGTTTGCAATGTCCCAGCAAGCGATAAAGTAGAAAAAAGCCAAGTCAGCAAAGACTCCCTAATGTTTACTGATGATGGTAATTGGCAATACTGAATATTAACATTAGCATGACAGAGTTTTACTTGGTAGACTGAAAATATTTTTTCCAAGGAATTTTCAGTTCTCTAGGTAATGACAACAGAAAATGGACAGTGGTGTTCAGTAACCCTGCTCTTGACCTCTCTATTCATGTAAGAGCTTGGTCTTCGTCTTCAGTTGTGACAGGGAGGGGGGTCTCTGCTACCACAAGGTGGCACTTCACTTCATCTAGCCAAAGAGCACATGCAAAATCAGACTTTGTTTCAGTCACAAATCAACCTATTTCTTGACTATTTGTTCCATTCTTTCTTCCCAGCAAAAGAATAACAAAACCATAACAAATACAAACTAGTCAGTTGTCAGTGAAGTATAAACTCCTTCTTCACACCCAGAACTTGGAAAGGTACTTATCCTTTATAAACTCTTGTATATGTGACTCACCAAGAGTTGTGTTTATAAAAACAAGAGCTGAAACAAGCACCCCTAGGAACAATGATTTTATTTTCCTAAAATCTGCCCTAGAGTAGAGGCAGACAGATGGCAAGTGGGCACCAGCTCATCTCATTATAATTTCCTACCTGTCCAGTTCTTTGTAGGTTTCCAAAGTGAACATCCGGTATGAAGAGAACTGGTTGGGAATCCAGGTCAGCCATTGTTTTGAAGAAGGTGATATCACTCTTTTTCTGCAAAGGGAGTGCACTCAACTTCCCTTCAGCTGCAGATCACAAAGCAACATGGCTGTGAGAGGAGGCATGTTAAGCGTGCCTTAGCCCCAGACCAGAAAGGCCCATCTTACCATTATTACACGAGGCTTGGGATGCCTGGCCTTTGCCTTTCTTCCTGTTCTGCTTTCTCTCTTCATCTCGGATTTTCCTTTCTGCTCCCTGATGGAAACAAGACAACACACAGATATTATTACCCTAGGGGAACCTCTGAGACCATCGTAATTAGCAGTGCCTTGAACTACAGCAGCTGACATATCAGAAATACTGAAACAAAAACTGGTTATTCCATTGCAGATAAATCTGTCCAGACTGTTGGAAAGGTACCAGCTTCGCATCGACTACCTGCGCCTGAAACTCAAGTTGGCACCACCAGCAGCTCCCAGGGCCGCAGACAGCAAGGGGAACATATCCACACACTGGTTTGGAGAAGCCAGGATGGACAGCTTATGCAGCGTGCAGTCTCTAGCAGGAATGATGCCACCACAACTTTTGCAAAGCCCAGTGTCTCTGCAGTGGACAGAATGCTCAGGCCAAATACTTTGTGTATGTAATGGCAAAAAACACCTTCAGCATTGTTACCATCCTAGTTCATGTCTGTTAAATGCCTTTACCTAAACTCTCCTCCATCCACTTTGTCTGGGGGTGGCATTGCTTCACTGTGACCAACTGGGCAGAGGCCTTTGAGATATGACAGTGCAAGAAGGTTGTGCTGACAGGTTGCCAACACTGCAAGGGTTTTTACAGAAAAAGACAGGCATTTCAAAGAGGGAAAAGCTCTCCAGAAACGGCAAAGCAATGTAGCACTGCCCTAACTAGGCACCAGGAAGTCCTGGGAAGTTGCAGGCTTCTGTTATGTAAATACACTCTCAACAAGTTTAAAAAATAAAATTTGTTATTGACATAAAAAGCAGCAACACCTCCTTTGAAGTTCTCCTGATTTACTTTATAAATAATACCCATCACATTGTGAAGAGTATTAAAGATCCATATGCTCCCAGACAGTCAGCATGCAAGATTACAGTTGGTTTTTTTTCCCCCAATTAAAATTGGAAGTTTCTTGAAAAGAAAAGGGGGGGAGGGAGGTAAGGAAGCCAAAAATACCCACTCTAGATGGCAAAATTCACACATGAGCCAATGAACCAAGCTTGAAAAGAATGCAAGGAAAGATGTACTCCTGGTTGTGATCTACCAATAGATTTCCAGAGGCTGAAATAGATGGAGGAAGAAACAGCTCTTTAAAAAAAACATGAAGGTGTCAAACAGAAACATTGTCTCCAGACTCAGGTCCCAATCCAGTTGTCACTGACCTCAACTGCAGACACCAAGGGATTCTGAATTATGCCCTCATCGAAATTGTTTCTAGGGGTACATTTGTATCATTAAAGGCTACTTGTTCTTTGTAAGAAAGGAGCATAGAGCTTTCTTCTCCCTAAAGCTGAAGATTAATAGGGAATTGGAATTGCTCAATACTCTATGATAATCCATGTTCTCTGTGATGATATGCACTGAAGAGAAGGAGGCAGGAACTGCATATATTCTAAAGAACATGTAGTTTCTCAGATTAAAGAAAAGTGGATTCATTTATTTTACTTTGGAACAATGCTATGGTATTTGCCAAGTCAAATGGTCCTGTTTCTTTTCAGCAAATCTAATCACATAAAGAAAATCAAAATAGCTCTGAAGCCCAAGTTCCTTCATACACAGTGGCTAAAGCATCTTGCAACATATAAATATAAATAGGTCTGGTAGCAAATTTCCCTGACAACCTATTTAAGGAATAAAAGTTATATGTTCTTATCATAATGCAGCATCAGTGATCTGCATAGGATAAAAAGACTGCAAGGGCAGAGAGAATTAGCACTGAGAAAACGAGATGTGCACTGTAACAGATGCTTTGAAGATTGCCTATGGAAAACAAACACAGACAGAAGACTGGAGGATGAATAGAGAGTAAGGACACAATGACAACCTCTGAAGCATTTATCTCCATACATTTATGTCACAAAGCACACTTTGGATGTGAGTTGGCGTTACTCTCTAATTTATATATGTAAATTAGTATTACAACTAAGCAATTGCCCGAGTAAATACTAAAGTACATGTATTATATAACACTTAGCTAAATGCAGTTTTATTTCTTCAGAGATAATTCTTTCCACAACAGCTACTCTGTATTTCAGTTACAAGACATTAATTTATTTACTGTGCAGTTCCAGTGATCCAGATGACTGTAATAAATCAGGCACTTTTCTCATCAGCTTCTCTTTGAGGCTGTCAGATTGGGGCATAACAGTGAAGTCCATGCTTTTAAAATTTATAAAAATTACTATGTGTTTGCTGGGTTTTTTTAAATGGTCCCAATGGTCCCCAATAATACCTCTTTAACTGACCATGACAAAGAGGTGGGCAATAACCACCTCAGCTTCATAGCCTTTCCCAAAGTGGCAGAAAGCCCTGTTCATGTCCCTGGAGGGTGAGCTGCAGGCTGACAAGAGAAGCTGAACCATTTAGCACCCCCTTAACAAGCACCAGGGTTTTATTTTCACATATTTGAAAGATAAGGATACCAAGAGGAACCAGCTACCTTCTTCTGAGCACCATGAACTCTCCAGCACTACTAGCTAAATGGAAAATTTCCAACCATTTGTTTACTCAGGAAAGTCCTGTGACAAAGGGATATTGGTAAAGATCTGACAGGATAAGTTAGGGGAGAAGCAAGCCTCAGTCTCCTTCCAAGTGCACATGAACTGTCATGGGAATTGACCTCAATAATTTTTGTTCCCTCAACTTATTTTCACATCTGCATTAAGTTAAAAAGCAGTATGTGTATGTATACATTTATATTAAACAGATATATATCCCATTATCGATACTCTTGAGCCCTTCAGTTCCCACTTCCAATACAATTTTGATGCGTGTAACACTTTTACAACCCTCTGATCTTCTACTTTGAGACAGTTTTGATTATTAGACTCAACATTAATTTCCTGCTTTCTAGTCTGGATATTTGAAGCACCAATTAAGCCAATAGATGCAACGAACATGTATTATTCAAAATCTCCACCAGTTGTACCTACAGGTCACCCTTGATGAGTTTATGCTCTGAGTTTCCTTCCTTTTTTTAAATAATTCAATTTTTTCTAATTGCTCTTCAAAAACAAGTAGATGAAAATGACTTGTTCCTTTGATATTTACCAAGCTTTTAACATCCAGCTGTAGCTTCAAATCTCTAAATATTTGACATTCAAAGTTACAATTAAAAGCATAGCATTTTGACTGCAAGACCTCAGTGCATACATTTACATTCATTACTTCCAAAGATTTTGCTCCACCAACACAGCTGACTGATTAGCCCTCAAGATCCCGTTGTCAAGACTTGCAACAAGGGAATGAACCGAAAAGGGGGAAGGAGCAGCAACAGAAAGTCCTGGAACAATTGAACTCTTACCCTTTCCATTAAAAAGTTAATGTTACATATTGCCTGGAGCATGGCCTTTGTCTTTCTATTCCCACCTGTAAGATGGCAAGACTAATTTGGATAAACTTTCAAGTCACTTAAATAGATGTAGACTCTTGAATCCCTGAACCTTGACTGGAATTCAGGCATCAGCTCCCCCATGGAAAATCTTTCTCAGGAGGGATAAAGTCATCAGCTGGCAGATGTTAAACACAATCGAAAAGTGGTCACAGTCTCTTCTAAGAATTATCACTGACATAACATTTCTGAGCAACTGTTTCTACTTGATGATATATACAGCTGACCATGACATTGGCTAAGCCATTAAGGCATGATCCATGTTTGGGAGCTGAAAAACCTTACCAGTTCCCACAAAGGAGCAGTCAAATGTACTGTAAAAGAACAAAATTTTGCAAAAGAGGGAGTGAGCACACACAAAAAATTAGTTACTGAACTACAAAATGGGAAAGGCTAATCTATTTTTGCAGTTTACTTTTAATAAAAAAATCCTAGCAATATGGAGGTCTCATTGAAGCTTCCAAAATCAGGGACTGTAATCAAGGGAGATGGGAAATCCATCAGCTGCATCACTGGGACTTGGTGTTTTCCACTGCATCAGAAGAGAGCTTAACAGACCTTTACTGAAAGGTGCATTTCTCTGTCAGAGCATCTCCACAAAGTGTACATGCTACCTATCCTGGCTGTTAGAGCCAGGAGGGACAACCTCAGCAGACTGGCATTGCGTGAGCCTATCATCAGCACTGACCTTCCCAGCAGAGATCTTCACATTTGCACTTTCTCTCATTTTTTTTGATATTCCAGAATCATGACCTAAAACAAAATGCCCTTTAAAAGTCCAACTATTCCTCACCAGCTGAGGAATCAGGGCCAAAAAGGCTGCAAAGCAGTAAAATAATTACATAATAATCTGCTAGATTTGTGACATAGCTTGTCCAAATGCTACCATTAAACACAATTCTCTAGGGAAAAACATTTAATTAGGTCTAAAATACAGTAATAATAAATTGTCTAACAAGGATCCTTGTCTATCCACGGTAACTGTGCTTTCCACTTACCTTGTCACAAAAGACCTTGATCTGGCAATAGGCTCTGTGGATGGGTTTATTGCTGCGGTTGTTGTAGCTGTACGTATCAATCTGAATCATCAAAGGAAGCCCTTTTACTCCTTTTTGTGAGGAGAAGTCTGTGCTCAAGCAATTCACTGTGATGAAAATCTGTGTGCCAGAGAGATTACTTTTAAAATGTGGTACAAACAGTGATTAAACTTCCAGAGACACATGAAAACAAACGGGAAAATAAAAGCAGATACACCACCCTACTCACCCCCCAAAAAACCCAACAGTTATTAATTCAACTATGATGCATGCTCTGGCAATATACACATTTATTCACGACTTCTGTCCTAAATCCAACAAAGGTGCTCCCATGCTGTGAAGAAGGAGAAAATTTTAAGGCATGTATCGGCACTTCAGTTTGGATCAGAAGCTCACATTTGAGTTGAATCATTTGGTTGTCCCAACTTACCATGCTTTAGTTCACACCAGAGAGCTCAGAGTACACGAGCTGGATTCTTTTCGGAAGAGCCACACCAGAAGATGTGTCCTAGGAGCACTCCTCAGTTGCTCCAGCTGCTAAAGGTTGCTCAGTCCACGGGAATTGACTAAAGATAATCTAAAATGTTCCAAAATTGTGCCTCTCAGGGATGTCAGGTCTTTAGCTGTGACTTGCTTCATTCTAGAAACCTGCCCTGTATGTTTGCACTATTTGCTAATACAGATCATCTTGCTTTGTCCTTTCCAGCTGCCTTCAGTCTGGCTTGTTCTTCTGACAGCTCACAATTCAAATTCAGTGGGGCAATGATAAGCCCTACCCTTTTTTTTTATTTTACAAATTTTCTTGATCTTCACTTCAAGGGTCCTTCATTGTCTTCCTTTAATTTCAAAAATGCATCTCATCCTGTCTTTCAAACTGGGAAGCTCAAACATTTATAAAACTACTCCCTACCCCTCCTCAAAAGTCCTCTTTGTCATGTAGCAACTACTTAAATAGGCAATGCATTCCATTCCTGGCGAGCCCCCTGCTTGTCTGCGCTTCAGAAATCCACCTCCTGCTCCTCTTCTACAACCACTTATGTCAGTTGATAGCCACTAGTCATCTCCTGCTCTCTAACTCCATTGGTACCATGGGACAAAGTGTGTCTCATCTGCCATGTCTGTACAGGACCTGGAAGAGGGATCTCCTACCACCAGTCTTGCAAGGACTATTCTGATGAACAGCAAGAATTGTGAACTGAAATACCATTGATAGCTTTCAGTCAGGATACCATGAATGAAGGAATATATGCATTACATAGTAATTTGGGACAATTATGCACTGACCTGATTCTACTTCTAATTTTTCCTCAGTTTAAAAATCAAAAACAAACCACCAAACAAACAAAACCCCCAAACTGTGAACTAGGGAAAAGTACAAAGAAAACACCAGTATCTCCTGAAACAAGAGGATGTGAAACCTGACACTCAGGAAGGAAGAGATCTCAAACAGGTCTCTCAAACAGACCTGATGCACACCTTGCTGGGCAGAGGAGGGAGCAGCAGGCCCATGGTCCAGGAGGTTTCAGGAAGGAAGAGCATGAAGGAACCCCTCCCTAATCCACAAACAGGGAAAATAAACCAACTGTGTGGCTGTTCAGAATGCAACATCCCTAAGAAAGGCGGCTGAGAATAAAGAAGGGCTCCCAGGGCTGGTGGGGCACACTTCACCCTCATGGTAGAAGTTAACATTACAGTCACGGTCTTTATGATGGAGCCAGCTTGTTTGCCTGACTGAGCTAATGGCCCCTCCACTTTCTGCTTCTGATTCTATCACAGAACTGCATTTACAAATGAAATAGTTGAACTTTAACTGCGGGAAGAGGAGGGAGGCGGGGAAGGGCCCTAGGTGAAACTCTGATTTTGAAGCTGATAGTGTTCTTTCTGTTTCAAATTACAAGCTGGTCTCTCCTCCTGCTCCAAAGGTAAGTGTAGATACGGGCGCATACGCCTTTGAAATATGACAGCCTCAATTTCATTTGCCTTCAGACTCCTTTACAGTGTCAGGGCAACAGTTTTAAGTGTGTGTGAACATTTAGGAGTGGAATGAGGTCTGGCATAAAACAGAAATCTGGTCTGTACTTTAGCTCATACTTCTGCACAGGGATTTTCCAAACCGTAAGTTGAAATGTGAGAGGGAATATGCAGGTTTTGCATCTACTCAGCAGTTTGTGCATCTGCAACATTTGCTGCACGTTTAGCTGAGAAGTAAAAAAAGATCTTGTCCCACCCTAATCAACTACATACACTGTGTGTCATCTCTTTCACTGCCTCCACAATCACGGAGCAGAGTAGGAGCGGCTGGGGAACACAGAATTTATCATTTCAAGAGTCCCTATACAGCAATAACAGATTATTCAGTATGAATAATAGATATGTGCTGTAAGACTCAATGTCTTGTCCTGACACTGTAATACATCAGCATCTCTCTGAGGAGCAATGACTGTACGTTCACGTACATGAAGTGTACTATACTTTCTGTCTTATCATCTGCACCTCGCAGACAGACAGATGGGTTCCAATTAACATAGATCATTCATTTGGGGAAAATTTTCTGTCTCCACACAATATTCTATTATTTTTTTCCCTGTGAAGCACAACACTGACTTTGGATTTGGAAAATAAGAGGAGTGTGCAGGTGTCTTTTTTTTTTTTTTTTTTTGCACGACTAAGGATTCACACCAGTTTTAATACAGTGGTGCAGCGGGCTGCTATGGTGAACAGGACCTGGGGAAACACCTGGACAGTTCCCTTCTCTATCCCCTGCTCTGACCAGAAACCATCTCCACAAAGCAGTGACCTGCTCTGAGCAGCAATGATTTCAATCACCTGTCCAAGCACAGCCTGCTTTGCCCTTTACAACCCTCATCTTCCTCTCTCTCAGCTCCCGTCTGTAACACAGGTATTCCCACTCTCAATGAGACAAAGGGCAAAACAACCCTATTTTCAGACATGAAAAGAAAAAGCACTGCTCCTCTTCTCCTGGCAGATACCCAGGTTTAAGATCCTCCTTGCTGAGGTCTCTTACATAGTAAAGTTAACATGGTTAGAGTTAAGTAGAAATGCCAGTGGCAGAGTAGAAATCAGTCTCCCTCCCCAGCTCTGTCTACACTTGTCTTAGAACTCTATTAATAAAAGTGACTATAATTGTCTATCTGAATTCATTTACAAACTTCTTTTTCTCCTGTGCAAACTGGATTTTAACAATGTTTTGCTATCAATTGGGTTGTCGTTATAGTGATGTCTTTTTTTTTAGTATCAGTATATCTCAGATTACAGCAATTAATGGCAGAGTTCCACCCATCTAGTCTCCAGCTCAGGCATGCCGTTGGCAATGAAATACTAATTTGGAGAAACATTCAGTGCTGAGAAAGTTTCAAAAGTGGCCTAAAACAACGACAACTCTTCTGTTGGATATACAGCATGTCTAGAAAAAGCACTCCCTCTTTCGGGAAAGGCACTCCTCCATGGTGTAGCTGCTATTATGTGAATTACTGACTGTTTGTTAAATACTGCAGCATAATTAGGGATGTACAAGACACAAACGCAGTAAGCTGCCTTAAGAGAAAACAAGGCTCAGAAGTGTATTTCCCTTTTTATCATTTAATTCAGCCAACATGACTCCTGCTGTGATCTCTCAGCTTATCCACCTTAAAGGTCTACAGTTACGAAACTTTTAATATAAGCCTTTCATTACTATTTACATTTCTGGCTCCCATTGTCTCAGAAAGAGCCAGGGGCAGAAGGGAGGGAAGAGTGTGTTATGGCACAAAATCAGAAACTTACAGCAATTTCTCTACTGAATACTGGTAACACATAGAACCTACACCTGGGTGATGGGTCTTTTTAAAACCCTGGTTTTAAAAAGTTCATCCCTCCAGACAGTAACAACAAAGAGTTAAATGACTTGTCTCTCAAATGACTAACATCAATCCCATCATTCCTCCTATACACAAAAAGTGTGGGTTTATAGTTTCTCCTGCCAGCCGTTACCTTATAAATCCCACACAAAGGTAAAACCTTTGTTTTACTTCAATACAAATGTCTCCAGCAAATGTTTACACTACTCTTTTGAAGCTTCCTCAACCCACACCACACCCCGGCAACTACATAAAAATGCCATTTGCCTTGAATCCCAGATGCATACTTACCAAGCCATTTGTATACACTGGATTTCAACATTATGTGCTACCAGAGGTTAACTCTTCTTTAATATATACACGTGGGTGTGCATGTCTCACACATATATATATTTTTATATATATATATATACGCACACTTGCACAGACAGACATGGATTATTAAGTAGTTGCCAGATCTAATCCTACATAATTTCTGGTACTAACTCCCTAAAACAAAGCCTCTTTTTCTTTAACCTTTAAATTTTGAGAGTGGAGAAAATGTTAATTTCCTTCCTAATTAAATTAAATTTGATGGAACTTAAGAAGGAAATTTGTGATTATGAACAAAATAATTCTTATACTAGTCAAAGCCTGTCCTAAGTATCACTAGCAATGTTAAAGAACTATGGATTGCCACAATACAAATCACTACTAGAGACACTATAAGCCAGATTTTACCATTGTGCCCACTGGAACTGGATCTCACTTTGGCCCACAATATCCAAGAAACTAATCCTGCAAATCACTCACTCTTTGAAAACAGCTTATTAGTGTACGGGCTATGCCAAAACTCATTAAATAACTGGAAAGGTTCCCAGAGGCTTCAGCATGCTTTGGATTAAAGATCTACATTTCAGTTAAATATAGCAGGACAATGATTGCACGCAAGTATACACAACAACTGCCGAGTGCACAACTCCTGCGCACACCTAAGAGCATATGCCAGCATCTGCCTCAACTACATATCCACTAACATCTCTTTACCACACGTCCAAGTTGCGGTGCTCAGCAGAAATCAGTAACCTCTTGGTATCACTGAAAATTATTTTTTGTGACATTTTTCTTTAGCAACTGCTCACTGAACTCACATCTTTGAATTTAAGGTTAAAAAGCATTTTCCATAAAAATATGCAATTAACATATTGTTTCAGAATTAACACCATCCTCACCATTTTAAATTAGCAAATTACCAATCACAGAGAAGGCATATCTCAAGGAATTGGTACAGTTTATGACAAATATATTCTCCTTTGACCAGGAGAATTCTGATTCATAATTATGTTTCTTGCAAACTAACTTCTGACAGCAATTAGGCTATAAGCAGACAGATGACTGTCTATTAAAAATGAAACTGAACTCTGTTCAAAAGCCTCCACTAGAATATTGTCTACCAGTCAGATGGTGCAAAAAAAATCTTCTATGGGGCAACAGCAAGGCAACTACCTATCATCTAGCATATTATAAATAGACGTTTTAAAGTCAGCCAGTTCTTGTTAATTGTTGTTCCCTTCCTCATCTTTTTGAAAAGAACTCCTTTAAAAATACCAAACATAGCATTCAGGTTCAACCAAAGGGAGCTGACAGATCACCTTGCCCATAAATGTTGCATATTTATACACAGAATTAAATATAGGAGAGAAACAAAGATGGATTGTACAAAACTGTTCTTCTCTTCCTACCTCTGTTCCCTTACAGTACAGTATTTTTGTCTTAAGGAAGCATAAGGTAGGGTTTGACATGGCTACAGTTTTCCCCTTATTTTCCTGTACCCTGCTCTGAACCACAAGCTCCACAGCGACCTCTAGACAAGGGCCCCAACAGAAAAGGATGTTGTTCTAGAAGGTAAGGATACACCAGGACAAACTCTGCTCTGCCAGAAGGCAAGGGGACTGCTGTCAACCAGATACAGCAGAATGGTGTTTCTCACTTTGGTGATGTTTCCTTAGTCCACACAAAGCAATAGTGAGCCTATTCCACAGCTTGACATGTGTTGTACAAGATTCCCTTTCCCTTATCTTGTTCTGCCAAGCAGCAGCTGAAGACAAGGCACTCAGCATGGGGAGCTGGAGCCAACAGCTCAGTTCCAATCACAGTTACTGGGGTAATGGAGGGAGGCCTCTCTGCCTCTGAACTCCTGATTCTTCCCCGTAAGACCCACATGAGATGCTGCCTCATCAACCCTTAACAGGCTCACTGTTAGCAGGCAGACTCTGGCTGTCACACCCATGCTCTTATACCCTCATCCTGAAGGGCTTGGAGAAGGAGGGCCTGCTCTGCTCGTGCGTGGGAGGAGAAATCTGGCTTTAAATGAGGAGAAATACAGCTTTAAATCAGCTGCTCTCCAGGTGGAGTAGGAAAGTGAGAAATCTGATGTTCCAGATAGGTCTTGGATGCAAGATTTAGTCTCCCAGGAGAGTTAGGCAGGCATATTTGGATATGTGATTTCTGCTGCTTTTGCTTGATTTTCCAGATCACTCCCCTGTGCACTTTGAATGACAACTCCATTTTCTTTGTTTCTTCCCAGGACAGTAGAGTACTTCATCACATCCCACCTCAGAGGCCCTGCAAAGAATTGCTCTGCACTACTCTTGTCTGACTCCAAAGAGAAAAGCTGTTGTGCCTCTGAGTGGGTTAAGTTTTAGTCTTGAAATAGTGGTGGAAAAGAGAAAACAACACTGAGCAGAAACAATGGAGCCAGTTGAAAGATCATCATTCAAAAGGCTTAGGAAAAGAGTCTGTAATTATGCCCTGAAATTCTTCATCTCTCTTGGATGAGGTAATTGCTGGAGAAGAAACAGCCTTCAGTGACGTGCCTCAGAGTTCACAGCTTTCCAACACCACAAGGGCATCCTATGGGAATCCCCAGACCCAGTGCAACTGGTTATTGTATTAGACTCTCCTACAGGAGGAATAAGCAAGCAGGAACATGTACACGCGTGGGGAGGGAGACACTTTAGTGCGGGTAAGGTGATAACCTTTCACATACAGCCTGATTCATGCTTCATAGCCCAACACCAAAGCATGTCATGAAGCCTCTTACTTTTACCAATACACTTGCAGCTCTCTTAAACTGCATAAGCTCTTAAAAGATCAGATATTTGTTAACTATCTCCCAAAATAAATATGCATAAGCCAATTTGCATGTTAATAACTACTTCCCACAGAAATACAAGTGGCTTAAATTTCACTCCTGACAGTTTTTTAGTCCAGTAACAGTAAGAGAGTCTTTATTTAAAAACCTTAGTATGTTTTACTTCCAGTGACCATTGCGAGAGTTGTGTTCTTCATGTTCTGGCAGCCAAGGCAAGAGCGATGTGAATGGCATGAGATTAGAACAAAATGTCCCAAGGTTATCACCTGACACTAGTGGATGTGACTTTCTTGTTTCTAGATCAATAGATCTAACTCTGCTAAGTCTGGCTTGCAGGTGCAAATGCAAATGTGCAAAAGAACTGCCAGCCCTGGCAGTGGGAATGGTAGATGCCAGTGGGACAAGACTGCCATGCTCTAGCCCTGGTAGCATTTCTGTAAAGGTCCTTGAGAAAGTCTTTTGTGTTGAAGATCCCAAACCTGTTATTTGCTGTATCCCCCTGCATAATGATCACACACACACAACAGTCACCTGCTGTGACTGGAGAGAACAACATACAGCTGTAGTTTGAAATGGAATCACATAATAGGGAAATACCTGGGGCCGTGACAATGTAATCATTAGATGAGTAAATATAGCTACATTAGCAACTGGGCCAAGTACAACTCTGTTTACCAAGGCCTGCTTTTGAAAGAGCTGGGTGGTTTTCAGAACTATTGTCTTTGCTTTTAAGATGTGCATCAGAGATGAAAATCCCTCTGTTACTACAAACCTCAGCACCTTCAGTCAGCGAGTCAGGACAGTGAGTCTTAACACCACCGCCCCATGCTCGATGCAATCTCTCACAGGACTCACTCACTGATACAATCTCTCTAATCCTCTGTTAGAAATGCAGTGGGGAATCATGCAAGAAGATGTCTCTGTATTTGAAAGATTCATTGCATTACTTGAACATTGGGCATTTTGTATTCAATGTGAAAATGGTATCAGGAGTTTGCCAAGCTCAACAGTGTTTGCTGTTTATTAACTAACTCTACATCCCCAAGAGTACCGCATTACCCTCACTCATTTCACACAGCCTATTTCCCTTGTTGTTTGCCTTCCGGGGGGCCAACTTCTTCTTAGAATTACCGGCAGCTTTTCACTTCTCCCACACTAGTCCATGCAGCTGAAGCACTGACAGCCTTTGTACAACCTTATCTGTAAGAAACTCGTTAAGGTGTTCTTCTGTCCTGGTTTATATATAGGTCCACTTTGCAGTCACAATCCTGAATGTAAAACCCCGTGCCTGAGGGTACTTGACCATTTAAACAAATAAAAAGTGGGGGAAAAAAGCATTAATCCTCAAAAATACATTCATTTCCAACTGCAAGGAGAGTCTGTGTAACACTGTGAAAAATAATGGCACCAACACAAGGGAAGGTATAGTCTAACTTACAGAGTATTGATTATTTGAGATATTCATAGTGTAAAAAGGAAGTTCAGAGTTTAGAGAAAGAAAATATTCACCTTGTGTCCTACACCTGACTTTGCAAATAAGAAAAAAAACTTCTACTGTTTCTCAGGCTGGGCACCTACCAGCAACCCTTCTTATATTGCAAAAAAGAGAGAAGTGGAACAGTGACTAGGGATGGATGGTACTTATATAGAGATATCATCTGCATGGCTTTTCCTCACCTTTGCCTCCTCATTGACATCCCAAGTAAAGGACACGGCATTGAATGCAATTTCTTCAATGTTCCCAATGGTATTAAAACTCTCCTTGTAATCAGCTGTAAAAAAACCAAACAAACAAAAGACCCATAAAAAAAATTGAACTTTCACAGTTCATAGTACATCTCTGCTTCTTCATCTCTAACACATCAAAACTGCCTCTTGTATTGTTTATGATTAATTATTAATTACCTTAATTGCAAAGAGATAAAACAATGCAACTTGAGTCTTATGCATAGTATATCACTGGCTGATATTCTTACAAACTATTTCTTGCTCTCGAAAAGAAGTAAGTGTGACTCGAGTGGCAATGAGTGGGTGCATTCATTATTTGGCCAAGGAATGGCCAAAACCAAAAAATTAACTAAAAAACTACTGAAGCATTTAAAGAGACTGTTCAAAACTTGACATAAATAAATAGCATTTTAGTAAATCCTAAAGAAGCTTTCTAAAAGGCTAAGAGCTATAATTGAAGGATATCATCAGTAGTGTACATTTCTTACACAGCTGTTTCAACTTTCCTAGGAATTACTGCACAAGATGCTGGACCAACATTTCTCTATTAAAACCTAAACAAACAAACAAACAACAACCAACACCAAAACAAAGACAAACTAACAAAAAACTGCAAAGAAACCAAACCACAAAGACCCTTTTTTCCAAAGTTTTTATGCTACTGAAACAGTAAACAATCTAATGTAAGGTATTTTTAAATTGTCTGACTGCAAAATCTGCACCTTCTTCTCACTTCTTCCCAAACGGCTGTTAATACTATGAGTAAGAGAGCATTTAGTAAGGAATGAAAGCAAAAGGGAAGAGAAAATTCAAAGTTGACCCAACAGCCCCCCAAAAATACTAAGGATGTAAAACCACATAAACCATACAACTCCCAAGTCTTCTTTATTATTGAAAAGAGGAACGAGCCTCCTTTTTCTCCCTGTTTGTGGGCCAGTTCACAGACTTTCTTCTTTTTGTTGACAGATTAAGAGAAGTGGCAGGTAATATCTGCTCGATTAAAGGAACTTCCAGATTGTTCATGCAAATGCATCAACTCCTCTGGGACATATACATTTCCTAAGAATCCCCCCAGGGCTGTAACTGGACTCGGTGCCAGAGGGCTGAGATTACACCCTTGATCTAATATTTGCCCAAATCTGTGCCTTAGAAGCATGCTGATTCTTAGCTTTGTAATCAGTTATGGAAAGAGGATGTTTTTGTATTCCGTAAGGCACACAAATGGTTTCAGTATTCATTGCCTTTGCTCTTCTAAACTGTTGGTCTCTAAAAAACAATTTCTACGTAATAACTGCTATAAAATCATTTATAACAAAACCATTTCTGCATGGAGGATTATTTAACATTTGAGACATGCAATCAGTATGCTTTTCTCTCATCTGAAACACAAGAATGCTGACATCTCACTGGGCAAGTGAAACTGTGTCTATGGGACACATAAATGGCTTGGGATACAATAAAAAAATCACAGTTCAAACCCTTAGAAACAGCACAAGATATTTGGTAATGTAGTAAATTAACACAGTATTTGAGAGGGCAGGCCGGCTTTTTATTCCCACCAAGAACTCAGATCTCCTTTCTAACTGAAGTCATTGGCTTCACTATCTAAATTCAGGGAGGGAATGCAAATGAGAGGAATTAGAAGGCACATAAGTAGTTTAATACGCATGTGCACACATCGACCCACCTCTAAATTTATGATTCACCAGAAAGTGTCTTGTGCAACTGACTGCTGCATATGGGCGTGCTGTGTAGGTGCACTTTGGAAAGACATGAACAAGATGTCTCATAAAGACACTTGTTTTCTTCTCCTAAAAGGCTGTCAGAACCTCGCATCCCACCAAACTTTCCCTTCCCCCCACACACGCCTCTGCTTCCTTAATTGCCATACACAAATCTCATGGAGTGTCTATGTGACATGCTGTTAAAAAGCAGAAGCGTATCCTATTCCTCTCAATTTACAGACAATTAAAGAAGGATCTTCAGTTGATTAAGAAAAAATTCACATCCAAGGATATTTGAAAGCTTTTAGAGTGACTACAATTTTTCCTCTTTTGCTTCTGTGAATTACCAGAAAGTTGGGGTTTTTCAATATGCAAGAAAATGGCTGTACAGAAATTATTTCCTCCTGTGTTACATAAACTGCATATTAAACAATGGCAAATTTTAGATGTTAAATACTAATCATGCATTACATAACTTTGTAGTAGCTTTTTTAGTTTTTTCGCATATATATATATAGTAGCTGTGCACATAAATAACACAAACTATCCCCAGAAAAAACATAGGTAAGTTTCTGGAGCAGCACACAGATTCCACAACCACTCTTCATATTTGAACCTGTTCTGCTATTTTTCAAATTATTGTACTGATTCTAAATAATCAATATTCGTTGTACCTTAGTATTGAATTATTTATTTCATGTTATTTTAAAAGAAAAAAATAGTGATCAAATGTCACAGCACTGTGGAAAAAAAAGCCGGTTTTTTTCCCCTCTTTACTCATGCTAAAAAGAGTGAGCATGCCTTCCTCCTTCTTCAGAAAAATCCATTATAGCACGCAGCCTAAATTCTAGAAAATGCCTTACCTTCTTGCTTAATAAGCATCAAGCCCTCAGGTTTATTCCTCAAGCACTAAGGAATTGCTTACATGTAAGTACAAGCTTATGCTATTAATACCAACGCATCTACAGACCCGGTACTGCATCTAATCCTTTCAACCATCCTTGCTCGCAAGAGGTGCACCAGCCAGTACACTTAACAAATTAAAGCAGTGACTGACCCCTGGGTGTCAGGAGTGAAGCAGCAGGTCATTATTTCCTCTGATCTCCAAAACGTAACTGCAGGCCAGAAGGCAGACAGACAGACCTGTGCCACTGTGGAAAGCAGCACAAGCACAGTCCCCGCCCCTATCTGAGGACTGAACAGCTGGAGTCCAGAACTAGAGCATCCCAAACTCATTTGATCTTCTGCCTGCTGAAGACCACATCACGCTCTAGATTAAAAGTGCATTCATAAACAATTAAAAAGAATTCACAGATGTTAAACATGCTACAAACATCAAGTTAAAATAATATTAAAGACTATAAAACTTTATGGAACAGGTGATACAGATTTACAGACACCTAATTCTCTGTTTTAACTACACAGGCCCTGGACACTAACTCGGTATTCCTTTACAGGACCCCTGCAAGGTCCTGAATTTTTATGTAAAGCGTTATTCAATATAATTTTGCACGGAAGGAACCCCTAGAGGTTATCTGGTTCAAGGAGGACATCAGCTTCAAATTTGGATTAAGTTTCTCATTTAGATCATTTGATGGTAAAACTGAGAGATTTTGCTAAATGTAGCTTGATACTTTCATGGGAAATGCAGTTGGGAGCTATTCTGGCCTAATAAACCAAATAGCCATAATGTAAGCACCAAAGAAAATGAAATGTACTTCAGAAATACCTTACTTGGTAAGGGCTACAGCCATATTTCAGTTGTTCTCAAGAAAACATTACTGAGCAACACCTGGGTCTTTCTTCTGAAAACTCTGAGGCGAACCATGCTCTTACAGCTCTTACATCTGACAAGGAGTGCTATATCAGTAAGTCTTACTACACTGGGCTGTGCTCGTGTTTGCAGTCCAAATAAAGAATATGCGCCAAAGTGCCTCAAAAGTCAGCACAGACCTATTTCATCTCAAACCAATGGAAAATTAAAAGACATTTGCTTTAACACAGGTAAACACACAGTTCATGTGCAGCACTTGTTTTGCAGAGCACTATTTTACAGATTATGCATCATAAGCTGACTCACTGGGGAAAGGGACTGAAATGTGCCAGGACACCACAAGTGCAATGGAGTTGGAGGGTGTTGGCAAGGCTGTGGAACAAGCTCATGAGCACATACTTTCAAAGGTATGAGCATTTAGTACTGCAAGCTTGTAGTGACTAATACAAAAAACCAGGCAGCCTTCAGAAATAGCTGTGACAGGGCACACTTGCTCTTTTAACTGTCACAATAGGAGTCATTTGGTCTGGGATGGCGATTTTACTGTCTGAACTATCCCAAAGGGCAAGAAAAGAAAAAAGGAAAAAAACCCAAAGAAGTTGTGGAAACAGTTCAGCCAGAATAATGATGATAAGAGGCAGAGAGGAGATTCGGGAGGAGCTGCTTTGACAAAGCACACTTGACCTTAAGTGGAGCTCGATGGAGGCTGCAGCATTTCAAAGGCTAAAGGCATTGTGCGAGTAGAACCACTTAGGGACTGATTCCCTGATCATCCAGTTCAATTGCCCCTGAAGTCTTGCGGTGTTCTCTACCAGTAACCTTGCTTTGTTTTCGCCCCCCCTCTCTGCCTCCTCTCATTCCTGCCATTCAATGGTTTGGTTCCCTCAGGCGGTCAAAACAAGATAGACTTTGTCTGCTTTGGTCTTGCCGGCTCCTTTGACTGGAATCCTGCAGATGGCTGCATGTGTAAACTGCATGTGGGAGGGGAGAAGCGCTTGATGTCTAGACACTGCCACTGATTCAAACTTCAGGCTCCTTGGCAGCAGGTACGTGTTCTTCCTCTGCTAAAATCTCCCAAGCATGTGGATAGGGCAGTTGTGGCTGAAACAGGCTTGTAAATACCTTAGATGGGATGAACAGTAAACAGATCTCTCAGGATAGCACATCAGCGCTCGTTTCTCCCTCAGTGCTGACACCAACAAGACTCAAAGTCTGGGGTTGTAGGAGTCCTGCACCCTCGTTTGCAGTCACCACTATGATGGCATCCTCGCTCTCAGGCTGCACTTCCACATCAATTAGCTAACACAACTGTTACTGGCTGCTATTATTACTCGATCAAAGACTGGATCTGCCTTTGAAAAACTAAAGGAAACAAACATTCCTCCACTCCTGAGGAGATGCAGACCCCTGACTTCCCAGCTGCAGAAGGTGGACCACTAAATACACATGCAAGGGGCAGCTCTTCTGTGTAACTACTGAGAACCATTCCTTCTGCGTGGTCCCTGCCCTGCTCCATAGACCCTGTTGCCCAGTCCTAGCAGGGATGAGTCATTGCTAAAAACTGCACTGTTGTGCAAGGTACCAGAGCTTTCCACATCTGAAATCTTTCCTGAAACATCTGGAGATTCTCTTACACTCACCAATGTCGAGGACCCTCTGTTTAGCCGTGTGCTGCCGGGAATGCCAGTACTTCCAGTATTTCAGCTGTTCATCTCTGTTTTTATCCTCACTAAAAACAACCATGACCACACTCTACGAAAAAAAAAAAAAAAAAAACACAAACAGAAACCATGTTAGTTAAAATTATTAGTAGTCAGAATCACAAAAATTAAAATCTCCTATACGTTTCTAATGCTGATCCATCCTCTCCTCATACTTTGGTTATAGAAGATTGCTGGGTTTTAATCCACTCCAATATTGCAATGCACCTAAAGACTCCAGGCAGAAGAAATGTAGTTGGAAAATAATGCAAGGCCAAGGATTATGTTCTTGATAGGCCAAATACAACTTAATCATATTCTTAGATTTAAGTCTAAGTTCCCTTTACTAAAATGTGGTCATTTCAAAGTGAGAGGATCCCCAGTTCCAATTCTGATCTGAGTCCAGTCAAAATGATGGAGTTCAAATTCTTTGGCACTCTGGAATATAACAATACACTGAAAGAGATGTGTTGTTATGGAGCTTCACCTCACTGGCTAAAGGTAGGACATTTTCACTTTTACCATACACAGTCAAAATACCCTTCTTGGGAGGAAGACTCTTGCATATGTGTATTTAATGACAAACTCAATGTAAGTATTTACTGAGTTTTGCTGAGGTTTTCACTTCGAGTTCTAAATTCCCTTTGTTAAACTGTGTGATTCAAAGCAAACAGATTGAAATTTTATGCAAAATTTTATACGAGCAATAAAGTTTTTTTAAAAAGCCCCGCTGTAGGCAAGCAAAACAAAAAAAATCCACAAAACAAAGAACAATCCTATCAAGTAAAACTGAAGTGAAAATAAAGCACAGAGAACAAAAAAAATCACTTTTAAATATCGTCCTTTGTTCCTGTTGTTCCTTTAACCCCAAGACACTTAGGTCCATCATCAAGATGTTTCACAAGCTGAGGAGTTGGACCACGATTGATTTATGATCTGTGTCCCTCCACACAGTCACCACCGTAACCCTTCACGTGCTCTGTGACCTTCTGCATAAAAGCTGGACACCATCACCACATCTTCCATGTCCAGCCTCTGCACGGGCACAAGGCAATATATGCCATGGACAAACCCTGAGTTATGCCTGTGCATACTGGCTGGCCATCAGTTATGTGCTGGCTGGCCAGCTGATGCACTAACCAGATCTGACCATGCCAACCAGCTTTTCCACCAAGGACAGAATTAATCTTTTTCCTCTATAAAACACTTACATGGAACTTGTAGAGGTTTAATACCTTCAAAACCTCTTGCACCTCTGTCAGGTTTGGATGGAATTGGCAACAAATTCAAGAGTCGCCTGAGTAGGGCCCTGGCAAACAGAACATGATCGTGAAAGTTGCACGTGGTTTCACAATCTTCTGTAAACTACATCCTCCAAAAGGATGTGGTCTCATCTCTCCTTTACAACTTCAACTCTTCTACTGCCACAGCTTCAAAACTCATGGGGCTGTGCACTGAACCAGGCCTGTAAGGACTGGTTTTCAGACAGACCACTGAGCTCCTGTCTCCTGTTTCAGCTCTGCAAGTGCTGGAGCTGGAACCACAAAGGGGGAAGGAACAGGTGGCAGGGAAAGAGATTTTGCAGCAACAGAGAAATCTTACATCAGCTTTAGCCAACAGTGTAACATTACAGCCTCATGTCCTCAGGAAACTAGGCTGGAAATTACCTGCTAATTCAGGTTTCCAAATCATTGCCTCTGTTTAGGACCAGTCTCTCTAAACTTTATGTATGATAGAAACATATAGGTTGTTGTCTGCTTCACTGCTCACATTGATTTTCATCAGTTCCTTTGACTAAAGTCACAACACTTTTACAGTACTTCATTTATTTGGATGGAAACACTTTTGCAGCCTCATACATATGCAGCCCTGCCAGCTCCAGGATAACATTTACAGGGCAGCAACTCTGAAGCTCATTGCTCATTCCAAGGTTACTGGGTTAGGATTTGCTAACTCAAAAACATTACCAAGGAAATCAGGAGGCCCATTCCTCAAAGTATACGCTCCTGAATACACAAGCTCCAGTCCTACCCCATGGAATTTAAGATGCAAATCATTCATTTTGTCATACTTATGGGTAAATATTAAGTGAAAGCTCAATGTAAATGATTAAGTGAAAGCTCAACGTAAATGATTTAAAATTAATGTCACAAAGGATGGAGTCAACTCTTCATATTTTATCTGAAATGCACTGGAAAGCACCTGATGAAGTGCACAAGTGAGTGAAGACGGACTACTAAGTAGATGTAGCAGTTGTTGGATTTCTTTACTTTAATCATGGCATGATAAGTTCACCAGTGTCAAGTGCAGTCTCTGTGTAATCATCATTCTGCCAAATACAGACTGAGGCAGATATGTTATAATCAACTCATAAGATCACACTGAAAATACTGGACCCAAAAATATTTCTTGCCACCATCAGTATGGTGCTCTTCCACCCTTACATTGAGCATGAGAATAAGCTTGCTCTGTTTCTCCCACAAGGAAAAAAAATACATGAAAAGTCAACCACCCACAACTACATCTATCTACACAGCTCCATTCCCACCTAGGAAAGAAATGGGACTATACCCTGACTTTGCTGATGGGATGCCGGAAACATTTGTTGTCACCCGTCTCACTCAGGGTGATGGCGTAGAACTGTCCTTTGTTCAAGTAGGTCATGGGCCCCTCCCCTTGCTTTTGACGCAGAGACTTGGTAGCTTCTAGCGTATACTGAAAAGTGCTGCTGAAAAGACAAGGAGAAAAACATCAACAAAATCCGTATCACTTTCTCCTTTTCTCTTTGTCCCCGTTTATTACGTACTTCATGCATTGCATAAGGTATAAGAAGCTAATAATAAAATTCCAGGAAAAGGTCACGTGGCCATTTAAAAGTGCAATTTTTTTTTTTCAAGTTCATCAGATCTGGCAACAAAGTGTAAAACTATATGAACTGTAAGTCTCTTGGATCAAAGACTACATCTTTACTTTCTCTGAAAAGAACCATTATGAAGTACAAGACCACTACCCCACAATGAGAGTGTTAAATACCAGGAGGGAATTCAGTATGATTAGCAGGAAATCTCCAACTCCACAGACATTTGAACTTAAAAGTGTCACAGAAACAGAAATAAATAAATAATTATTTTTTTAAAAACCCTAGCAGAATAAAACTTGTTGCAAAAGACAGATTCAGAGAATGAAAAGTCCAACTGCTACTTTCAGCACAGTGCAGGGAAGGAATTCAAGGAGAAGGGACGGTAAGTTTATTTGTTTAAAGACAACATGCAAATCAAGGTTTTTACAAGCTTTCTTTTCAAAATTAGTCAGACCTAACAAAGTGCCTACATTTAGTTGTATCCTGCAACCAAGTAACCTCCCTTTAGAGAAAGAAAAAAAATAGAGAAAAAGTTTGCTCTTGTGTTGAAATTTTAGATCTTAAAAAACACCCTCCTTCACAGAAGAACTTCCCACATTTGAAGCAGTTCTCAAATCATCAAAAGTAAAAGGTCCATTAACTAGTGAACTCTTAGCTGGAAACAGTTCTCACTGAGCCTCTTCCAGTCAACTCCTCCAGCAACAGCAGTGAACAATAATCCAATAAAAATGATGCCTGCAGCTCCTCACATTTTCTTAAATGAAAATAATGCTCACCATGCAGAAAAAAAATAATCTTTTCAATCTGCACAGGAAGCTTAATGCAAGGAGCTACTTGCAGGATGTCCTCACAAACTGGAGATGTGGAGGAACTATTTTCACAAAGGTCCTAATTCAGCAAAGTACTTCAGCAGTGTCAGAGCAGAATAAAAAGAAGGAATATATTGGTCCAAAACAAGCGTATCCTTAACTTTCTAGCAAATAATTCCAGATCATCATAGCACTGCCATAGCAATACAGAAATAAAGGGAAAATAAAAATATTTTTAACTATCCAATGGAAAGAAACCACTAAAATGTATGAATAATAATTATATTTAAACCCCCACTTGAAGAAAAGGTAGAAAAACCCCAACAGATCCACTGTATTTCCATCCAAAGCAAGAAGTTTCAGACAGTTTAGTATCAATTATTTAGTAGCAATCATTTAATCAAAGACAATTTCTAAGTGCTTCTTAGCTTATAAATGGAAATCCAGTCATTTTTCTAGTTGCTTTAAAGCAAAGCAAAAGTAAGGTAAAAAGCAAACACTCATCTATACCTATCCAACTCACTGATGGCAGAACAGGCACTTCCCAATAATGCAGTTGCTGCCAACATGAAGGCTCTCACACGCGGTGGGAAGGCGGCACTAAGGGCCCTGTGGTCCCCTCCCCTGCCATCTACTGTGGGAGTGCTGCCATGATCCCTGTCCTGTGTGCAGGGGGAAGAGAAGCACTGCTGACACTGGCAAGCAGTGTGGTCCTGTCTGAGTGGAAGGAAGAGCACAACCCCCAGTGCTGCAAACCCAGCATCCATCCTGCTGATCCTGTGGATTGACCACCCATTGGTGATAGGGGAAGAGCCTTGATTTAGTGTCACAGAAAGGCACTGCAGGTTGTGTGCTGCAAAATTGCTTTGGGACAGACACCGAGGCACGCTGAGTGCCCTGGGAGATGCCCCTCAAAACCTCCCACCAGACAGAAGGCCTAACAATGATGTGTGCTGGAAAGGGCTTAGGATGATCCAAAGTCAGACATGCTGTATCTTAACAGGGCTACCTACAGTCTGCCATGGTCTGGTCTTCTGCTTCCTGTCATTCTAGATGTTTCAGAAAGATGTCAAAAAATGTAAATCCCAGACACATCGCACTTGGCCAATTTTGCACTCTTTGTGTGGTACCACTTGCGAATTTACTTCTTGTTCCCAGCTGGCAATCAAAGTCTGCCCTATAGCAGGAGGATTACTCCCACCGCTAAAATTTATTGCAGTCACTCAAATTATTACAATATTATTCTGAACCTCAACATGAGTCTTAACTAAACCCCTGTGTAGTCAATAAGGGATCTTCTATCAGGCTTCCAATTACTTTCATATTCACCACTTCCTTTTTTCAAACTGAAGTTTTAATTTCTGAGCACCTACCACTCCCAGGAAAGACACAGTTTGTATTTCTTAATGTCCATTCAGAGGTTTTGTTCTAACGTGGACCTGGGCATGAAAAGCCTAGTGTATGAGAATTGTTAACAATACCAACGCTTCAGGATTCAACTTTACAAATACTCCATGTAGTAAGTGAGCAGTCTGCTAAATATCTGTTGCATGTGTTCTGCCTATATAACGACTCAGTTCTGAGCTCACTGCAGTAAATGATGGTTTTAATCCTCTTCAGAATAAAGATCAGGCTACAAGGAACCTTCGCCACAGACGGACTCATATGCCTAATCCAGGAAATATATGTAGGCATGTTCCTGTTTCTAAAGTGAGAGTAATCACTCAGATATAAACAGAACCATTCACAAGCAAGAAATAACGCATCAGCTTAAAAACTTCAGTGATTACAGTCTTTATCAGTTAAAGGGACTCTGCAGCGTTTGCCCACGCTACGCACACATTTTTCTGTGCTGAGGGAGAACACTGTTCTTTTCCAGCTTCAATTTTTGAAGCTGTTTAAAAATCTTTTGAGAATTCTTAAGGTTTTTTACATGATTTATAATAGATACTTTGTTTATATTGTTTTATGGGTAAACATCAAGTACCACAACAAGCAGGGTAAAAAGACAGAAAACCTACTAGGAGTAACTAGAAAAAAAACAGAAGGGAAAAATAAAGATGGGAATTACATAGGGTTGGTGGAGCCAGTTCAACCATCCTGGACATCTGTCTTCTGCATCCTGAAAGGTAGGAAAGATTTCATGACCTGGCTGTCAAGGCCAGTTTTAATCTCACATATCTCAGTGGGGCTTCTGAGGAGTTACAAATTTAAAACAATGCTGAGGGAAAGGTAATAGATGAAGATATAAACTGGCCAGATCTGAAAGCTAAGATAAGCAAGAGAACAAGGGGAGAGTGATGTCTGGCAGCATTAAGGAGCCCTGCAGGTACCTCAGGGTGAAGAAAGGGAGAGTGGGAAGTGGACAGAGATAGCCTGTCCTCAATACATGCCTGTGTGATGCCAATCAACACATTTCAAAGCTTATGCCCTACCTTGTTTGTTCATAAATATATTCTTCAGCCCCCACTGACACACTCCGATACTTCTGAAAAATAAAACCAATTAAATATAGTTTCATGCAATCAAAATGCAAATACCAAGAAAAGCATAATTATGGGGTTTTTTTAAAGAAAACTCAGAAGACACCATCAGTCATTTAAAGCCTAAAATACCTAAAAAGTTGAGTGAATATAAATATGCTAATCACATTTTATATAAAGGTTAGAGGTTGACAGTGTCAAAAACATGCAATTTACTTACCTAACCTCAAAAAAATTTGCTTATGCTATAAACGATGAATAAATTAATCACAGTTAACTAAGAATATGAAAGATATGAAAATGGTATATTTATATAATTGCTAAAATTGTATCTGAAGAACACAGCAAGTGATTGACCGAAGTGTCTCCTACCACAGGGATCTATTAAACCTCAGCACTCCTTCGATACAACAAAACTAAGTCACTCCATAAATGCTTTGAAACAATTTCTAAATATGTATTCATAATGTGTTTTAAAACAGTATGAATTAGAGCAATTCCAAACTCAGTCATTCTCAGCAGCACTCAGGATGTACTTTCCAAGCACTTAGGAAAACTAGTAAGAGCAAGCATACTCTACTTCTAAACACTAATTTAGCCCAGGTTTCTTCTGGTAAGTTTTGATATTTTATGGTCTCTCCATATCTGCTTCATAAAGCTGTCCCTACATAAACAGTGTGTGGCTGGAGAAGCAGTCAGAGCACGCATCGCAGGGATCAAGCACATCCTGGGATTTATAATAATGGCCAGTCTTCGCAAACGAAGATCCGGGGAAGGTCTTTACACCTTCCAACCTGCGCATTGGATTTTTTTTAGGTGAGACACAGTGTGCGCGGAACTGAGCCCACCCTTTAATCCTGAGGTTCATCTGCCGGGGCCAAGCGAGCTTGGATGGTGGCAGCGAGGTCCTCAGGACGTAGATGGATTGCCTTACAGGGCTAACAAGCTCCATCTGCCCAGGGAGTGGCCTCGACCGGGAATCGAACCCGGGCCTCAGCGGTGACAGCACCTAAATCCTGGGATTTAGGTAACTGAGAAACAGCAAAGGGACAGGCTCAGAGTGGAGCGAGGCTGCAGCAGGGTGGGAAAGCTGTTCCTGCTCCCTGGCCACATGCATGTGAACATTTGGGGTTAGAAGGCCACCTAACAGTTACACTGGGGGCCCAGTAAAGTCAGTTGTTCAGTCTCCTTTTTAGTTAAAAGGGGAGGTGAAGATGGAGAGGAGTGAGTGCAACTGGCAAACCATTCCACTCACTTTTGGCAAGTGGATTTGAACTGATTCTTTCTCCACAGACTGCACAGAAAGTCCAGATGACATGTACTGTATCCTGCTATTAATCAATAACTTTAAAAAGCATGTAACAAAATATTACCTTTGTAGCAAAATTAACATAACACAGAGTTCGGGATGCAAAGCCAACATACATGTAAAGTCCCTTTTTACTGTCAAATTAAACAAGTTTGCATGTTTGACATGCATTTGCTCTCTGCACAGCGCAGATGGGCTGTTTGGGAACCTCTCAGCAAGATGTCCCAGAACAAATCAGTGTAAAGGAATCACTCTGCTACAGCACCCCAGGGAAAGCCATGAGTACGGCACCACCAAGCTCGAATGAAGAGCCACTTACCAGTAACAACAACAGCTGAAAAAATTTGATTTGGTAATGCAGAGCAGTGTCTCTAATTCAAGGTTTGATCCTACTGATTTTACAATGGCAAGCTAGATTTCTTCATTAATTATTCACTTAGTTGACCTACACGTGTTCTATATCTGAAAATTGATTTCATCTCCAGACACCCTCATCTATTGCTTGTGAAGACCACGTACTTTTCTATAATACACATAAACAAACACCCAGTAAATTTCTCATATGCTCAGAGTAGCTCAGCCTTAACGTAGCTTGCCTTGCACTTTTTTTACATTTATAATTCCGTAGAGCTGGGAGGAGACAAACCCTAGGGGAGTTTTTACACCTAATATCTCTAATTATTTGCAGAGGCACTGTCAGCTTTAAACAGTTTTTACTCTTCTACATTTCCAGCTCATTTGCATTATTTTGCAGCAGGCAAAAGCAGCCTGCTAAATACCATACTAAAGCTGACTGTAAAATTACTCTGACTCAGCATAACTGTAAAATAGTCTAAGGGAGCTCGTTGTCTCTCTTCTCCTCCTCATTCCTGCACATATACATGCAGTTTTTCCTTGCCTATTATATTCTCCTCTCCTCTCTACTCATCCAATGCTACTACTTTTTCTCACTTGCCCATGTTGCAGAATAGAGCTTAGTGCAACAGACAGCTTCCGAACAAACTACTTGGGTTTATCCAGCAGCAGAGGCTGACCCTGCTCATTTGCACTTTCAAAAGAACATCTAGAATTTCCCCGTCACAAAGTGGCTGCTATTTCTTCCTGTTACAAATAGGTCTGAAGGCAGATCTCGTTAACGGTAAATAAATCTTCTTTCAGAATGGCAACTATCCTCTACTTGACAAAATATCCCGAAAGACAAAAGATCAATATCCATTATTCTCAGAATTTCCAATAAATATCTTTAAAATTGTCTTCTGAAGCACCTCATGATGCTCTCCTCTAATCAGACCACAGACTGGCAGGAACACAGCAAGGAGCAGAAATGAATTTGTTGAAACAAGCAACACTGCTCTTCTAATGGCTCTTGTGGAGAGTTCAAATCTCCTTATCTTGTTTACAAGCTCAAATATCCGTATCTTGTTTACAGCTTTTTATTGAGTTCTTAGATGGTCATTTGAGTTGAAAAACTTACTTCTGTTCCTCCATCTTTGAAGGTGTCGCTGTAGGTACTGTCAGGAGTACTGCGTTGGTCATCTTTGAGATAATTTGTGTGGGGAGCAATGTTGGACACTTCGTAGTGTTCAAAGATAACGCCTCGGTGCTCCTCATTTTCTCCTCTTGCATAGTGTGTTTGTGGGGTTATAAAAACAGGGGTAAATTCCTCTGCTTTAACAACAGTCACTCCGGTCCCCGTGATGGGCGTTGAGCTTCCAGACACATTTGTGTTGTATTCCCTTTTGGATGACTCCAAAGGATCTTGGTTCAAGGAAAGGTTAACTGGCACCGTCTTCAGGACTTGCACACGGTTCTCTCCCCCACTTAAACTATTCTGAGCTTCCGTGGTATTAAGACAATTTCTGTGAGACAAAACCAAAAAATGTTATGAACTGTCCTTACGGAGTAAATCTTCTCCTCAAGTACCTTAATGTGCTTAGATATCAGAAAAGGAGGTCTTTCAATTCTGATAAGCCACTTGCATAAGAAGTAACACATTAACTAATACTAGGCAAAAGGAATTGTGAGGCAAGCAGAGAGGTCCAGAGCTCTTTACAAGCTAGGGAAAGATGATACATTTGGTTCACCCTACAATCAGTAAGGCTTGTTACAATAAATTCTGTGTATCCAGGCTTGCTCTTGCCTTAGCTTACAATTTGGATGCAAAATCAATCCAGCAGTGCAACAGCCTTTAGACACAAAATAAGAATAAAGAGTAAGGCAAGGTATGGATTACTCACAGCAGGTAATCTGCACATAAAATAGGCAGAATATCAACAGCAAAATTTGCACACTGATGCATTCTCTTTCAGGCTGTTGACAGGCCACTACTGTTTGTGTAACTCTGGTATCACTGCTCTTCTGAAAGAGCAAGCCCAGGAATCCCATTGTAGCAGAGTAGATCAGTAACTATAGTGACTGCAAAGTAACCTCCAGCAGCATTCCCACAACTAACCTCAACTGCTGTTGAAAGCAGTTCATTTCTGATAGCTGATGCACTGACATAACATTAATAACTTGTAAAACTTTTAGTAGGTGTAACACTGCTGTTTTCAAACCAGGAGAAATGGACTGATACTGCAGTTCCTCTCTCTTGGCTTTCCACTGAAGGCCAGTTTTGTCAATCACATTCAATTTAGGAATTTCTCCGGTGTTAGCAGAAGAAAAACTCTCCCTCAAAAAACATTTCATATTCTATTTTTAAACAGTAAATTTATAGTACTATCTTTTTAAACTTTCATCTTATGCAGCTAGTGGAGACCATCTAACGCTGTCACATATTAGCTACATTAAAATAAACCTTGTGTAGCTTCTCTCCATCATTAATTTTACATGAAGATACCTTCCTGTATGTAAAAACTTAGTTCTTTCTACACAAATATACACTCTTTCTTGTCCACAAGTCTTAGTAAGGCAGGAAGCAGCTTCCCCTGACTCAAGCCACTTTTAGGCTACAGAGAAAAGCTGAAATCTGAGAGGAATGAGAAAAACATTCTAAGTGGATGATTTTAAGAGAGTTACCTTATTTTCTCGGCAGACCCTAAGTTATGTTAAATAAAACTTTATAAATCTGGTTACTTAGGCCAAACTACTCATTTTTTTGCCCTAGAAGAAGCAAACAAAGTAAAGTAGCTAACAGCCAACTGTCAATATAATCTGATTTTACTAATCTCAGGAGTAGCAAAACAACAAAACCAAACACA
>NW_020955319.1:234937-398798 GCF_003031625.1 Empidonax traillii | reverse complement strand
TGAAAGTAAAAAGGAGTAAAGTGTGCTTCCCAAAACAGCCTTTATTCTTTTAACTTTTGGAAGAAAACCATGAACCCTCAGGCTATCACAGCACCTTCAGTTCACAACTAATCAACACTGTTAGTAGCTGGGTGTATGATTTTGAATAATACTGTACCTTTTATCTTGGTCTTCTTGATTATCACTCACTTTGTTAACAGACAACAGCCTTTTATCTCTGGGAACCTGAGAACAACACCAGGCATGGGGTCAGGTAAATGCAACTGTCAGGCATTTGCAGCTTCAGACTGCTCTACTGCAACAACTAAAAAAATGTAACAACTAGTGTTGTGTAGGTCACAGGTGCCAGGAGCTGTTTTTCTTTGGGAGACTGATTGTGAACAGAAAGAAAACTTTTAAAGAGAAAAAATGCACGTATTGTTTTCTTTTCTAGTTCTTGGGCACACCAGTCTGGAGCAAAATGCTGTGCTATACTGTCCTTTGGAATATCAAGCAAGGCTAAGCTATCTCAAAATCAAAGCTCATATCCCAAAAATCACGCAGACACTTTTCACTGAATAATACAAGATGAGAAGATAGGATGCTCTGATGAGCTCTGCATGGGGACCATTTTAGCTCAGATGAGAAAGACTTTTCAATTAAACCATAAGCACCAGCTAAGTCCTCCTGTTACAGACCAGCCTGGAGGGTGTAGCACTCTTATCTAGGGAAAGTTTGTGGATCTTTCCCTTTCCTAGTATGGGGACAAATCAGGGCATGCTGGCATGCCATCAGAAACACTGACTTCTGCTCTCTTGAGCGCATCAACAGGTATGAGAAGTAAAAATCCAGTCAAATCTGGCCGCTTGACAGACTCAGAATTGACACCAAGTGACTTCGAAGATTTGTATTCCCACATACAGGTTTCCTGACACCAGCATAGATATGAAATCACCAAGGGCAAAGTTGCTGCCATGACCATATTTTTGTTTTCTTGCTGAACCAGAAAATTGGCAGTTAAAACTTTTGTGTTTTGAACAAGAAGGCATATCCACTCCATCACAGCAGTTAACTCAAGTTTAAAGAGCAAGAATAGACCTAAAAATCGGCTAAAGCCATGCCTTTTATCTTTACACATTTTAAAGAAAAGAAGTATCTGGAAAATATCTGAATTTAGAGGAAAAAAAGTCTTAAGAGTGAACTACAGGAGCCAACAGTAACATTAACTATACCTGCAAGACAGCAGCAGAGTCAAAGAGTGCCAGCCACAGCCAGTCCTTCTCTTAGGGACATTCCCTCTACCTATTAAGCATACTGCTGATTAACAATCCTCTTTCATATATTTTTGAACTGGGATAAAAGCCACAGTTTGCACATGTTGATTCCCCTTCTAAGATCATATATTTATCCCTGAAGGAGGGTCTATGTTTATGTAAATATCACTATAAGAAATAGGAGCCGTTCAAAAAACAAACAGTTAAGTTCAAATGATTCCTATTGACTGGAAAAAATACTTCAAAAATATTATCCAGCATGTTACAACAAATGAGTCAGATGATAAATAAGGGCAATTCAAGAGTCTGGTGCACTGGAAGTCCTCCTTTACGCTTCCACTTTACAGCACATAGGTTAGGTTTTAAGTTCCTGTTTGAGAGTAGACTATCAGCTAGAGTTATCATTTCTTCCCAGTTTAAGACAAAAATAGTTATGACTGAATGCTGGAAATGGTTTTGAGATGTTAATCTCATCTTATTCCATCTGAACCTCAAGTCTTTTGCAACTACCTGGAACAAGGAACAGCATGTTTCTTAAAACGTAATTGTGACCAGGAAAAGAGTTATTCTCTGGTTTTATTTTAAAAATCTATCAGATTAATGAACTGCTACATACAAAAGTATAACTAAGACAGAAGCCAATACTCCAGATGCTCATACACATCCTGAATTTTATGAATCCACATTAATTTCACAGATTCTGGCACTGTCATATCTCTGCTAAGTAGAGAAAAGGAGCTTTCTTCTTTCTCACTGGGAAAAAATTTTTCTCTACTGACAAGAACACATAAAAGCAAGGAACATCTCTTGAAATATAATCAGTTAAAAAATTAAAACAATATTTAAGGTTGGTATATGGCATCTTGCCTACACCACCCTCTCCTGAACACTCATCTAACTACTGTAGCAGAGACTAAGAAGAGGAACCCATTCTCTAAAAGCATTTATACTAATAGCAATATACTAAAAGCAAAAGTTATTAATTTCCATTCCTGTTACTTCTTCATGAGTTACCAGGGGAGCTGGCACTGCTGTGCTGGCTTTCAGAGAGGATAAACTGTCCAAGGCAGCCATAGGTGGCTTCAGGAGTATGGAGATAGTTTAAAGTGAAATGAACAGTTTCATACTCCAGTGCTTGGGAGGCAACACTGATTCTATTTGGAGAGTACCAAAGGGTCAGCATGGGTTTCAGAGTGGTATTTCTGCATTACACAGAGATGCACTCTGTAATATTCTCCTCTGATTTCAGGAGAAATCTCAAATACAGTTCTACTTAAACACTATAAAATATACGAAAGAGGACTTACTAAAAGGGCAGGTAAAGCTCAGGGTTTAGAGTCTGACATAAACTGAAACTGGGTGTCAATGCTTCCCCTGTAAATTGACTTAGATCTCTGTCTCTGTGTCCAGCTCCATTTCTGTCCTCCACCTTCCTATTTAGACTGAAAACTTCCAGCGCAAGGGCTAGACCTCATTGTATGTTTGTATACAGCCTACTGCAATCATTATACAAACAAAAATAACATGGGAAACTCTCAGATGAGAGATACTCCAGTTAAAGAGCAAACTAAAACATGTCTGGAATGAACCAGAAAAGCAGACAAACTTACAGATGGACAAGGCTTCTCTCCCCTTTTATACTTTTTTAAGAATATTGCAGGCATCTGAGCACAAATAAAAAGGGGGCTAATTCATCCAATGTTCTTTCAAGAGACGAGGAAGAACACTATACTCAAAAAGAAAACATGGATGAAAATTTAACATAGGAGTTCTGATTTTGTTTTTTTTCCTCTCTAGAACTAAACACATCAAAACAGCATCAGACAGGTTTCCTATAACGGAACAGGTGCTTGTTGCAAGTACCAGAAAGAAAACAAGATGCAGTGACTTTTGTCTTTGAAAACTGGCTCTTTTGATGCCTCTTAGAGCAACCCCTGCTAGTGCAGCAGGGAGGGATAATGACAGAGTTACCTACTTTATAATAGTCATACAATAGGCCAAGAGCAGCAGCACTGTCCTCATCACCATTTATGCTCATCATAGCCTTGGTAGCTGCTGTTAGGGGATTCTCCAAATACGACTTCCAGGCTTCATCTTCGCTGGTGTAGGCTCGTCTGGTGTTGAATGAAGTGTCATTTGGCACTAAGGCCACAAGTCGCTTGTTACTGCATAGACAGGAAGAATAAAATTGTGATCCAGAAGGGATTACTTTTATTCACAAGGCATGATAAAGAACATAAAATAGCTCAATTAAAGTTATATGATTACATTAAGCAAGAATCTCTGTATTACACTTGGTGACATAAATATTTATCAGTATTAGGCATCTTCAGTACTTAACAAAAAAAAAATAAATGTGTGCAGAACTTGTGATAATATTTCAAATGTATTTTTACTAATATACAGATAGAGCTAGCAAAATATTTTAAGATTTATTTGGTTTTTTTTTAAAAAAAAGTAACAATATAAGAACATTTTTCCCCAGTATTTTTCCTCTGTGTACACTTCATTAGGGAAAAAAACCCAACATTTAACTGACATAAGACATGAATGAAAATCAAGAAAAAGCATCTATCACTGATCGAGGGTTCACCTTAAACAGAGTAATAGTTCAGTATTTAATAACTGGGTACATCTTATAATCGAGCTACTCTCTGCTTTTAGAATGCAATTTGTCAGTAATTTCAGAGAGGTTTTCCATAATAGGACATGAGCAAATGGGTCCAGTGGATGGAACAGCAGTAGACATATTTGGTCTTAATTCACACTTTATCACTCACCACATCTAGTTATAGACCCATGATAATACATATAAGACCATTAGTGAGTAGGATTTGCAGCAGAGCAGTTTCCTCTAGCCTGAAAGTGGTACAAACCGACCAGTGCCTGTGTACACGTGAGAGAAGCTGCTGCAGCACAACCATGACTGAAGTTTCCAGTATAATGGAAACATAAATGAAGATAATAGCACCTGCTTTTGTGAACTGTTCAATAAATTGACAGAAGAGTTATGCAAAAAAAGAGGTTGCATTCCTATTATACAAGATTGTAGGATTAGGCAGAGAACTAATAGAGTGAAGGGTGTGCTGCTTAGTGGGTGTTGCAAGAGCGCCGTCAAGAACTGTGGCTCAAGTTACAAGGACCACAATGAAACTTTTAACACATTACACCTTACAAATTTGAAATCTGCAAAGATGGCAGAGTAACTAAATATACTTAACTGGTGAAAGTAGCAGTTATTCCTGGTGACCTCCATAAAACATTTCTTGCTATCTTCTATGTGAAAACCAGTTCGTTACTCAGTCTCCTCTTTCTGCTCTGCCCTACCTGCAGCAGTGCCAGCTCCACAGGTCTAACCCCACCAACTGCCGCTGTTGCACTGAGTGGCATTCAAACACTGTGCAAACGAGCCTTTTATTTGTTTTCAGAAATAGGATTTGATAAAAGCACAACTGAACCCACGCAGTAAATGCTCTCGGACGCCGGGAGCACGCCTTGCCTGGCCCCCGAGCCGCAGTGAGCAGGCTGGGGCCTCGCCAGGAACTCTGCTGTGGTCTGAGTCCAACCTGCAAAGTGCGTGCTCCAGTGTTTAAGGAAGAGGAGGGGGGATGGTGGAGATTATAATCTCTATGGTACAGAGCACTGTTTACAAGTTTCTTTATTTAATGAAAAACAAAATAATCCATCTGGTACACAGAGCACAATTTTATTAGCTCCGTGGGGGAAGAGAGCATTTTGTAGCTTTGTATCAGAAAATACAGTCAACAATTACAGTACAGATTATAATTTTCTTTCACCTAAAATAAATGGACTTTTAGAAGTTTCCTTTTTTTTTTTTTTTTTGAGGACCTTTCTGACTGACCTTTTCCTGTCTCTTCTGAAGATTTTTGTCCTTCATGTTTGCACATACACATATGTTGTTACAGGCTTGCTTCAGCAAGTGAAGCTGAGCATACATTAGGAGCCCATGGAAAGAGAGAGAGAACTTCTAGGTCTGCTTGCCTTTTCAATACCTTATTGTTAGTGACTCAAATCAGATTTGCAACAGCCCCGGTATTTGTGCCAGAGGTAGCTGAAGGCCTATTCCCACTCTGGAGTAGTCAATTCTCCCTGGCTCAGAAGCAATTATTCCAGGCAAGGATTCTCCTTTCCTCAACAAAGCTCCCCTTCAGCTAAATCCGGGCAGTTTCAAGGCAGTTTCACCACATGGGCGGCTGCCCATTGCAATGCTCAAAATACCAGTCGCCCTTCTTCCTGTAGCAATCTTCCCTTACAGTCAATAACTGCCTTTTGTTATTCAGAACACTCACAACCCTCGACAGTCAGAACCAATTTACGAGCACTAGAGGCAAGATGCCCTTCAAAAACTTCTCTTCTAAGAGCTGGGCTGTGATTGTCTGTAAAAATGCTGGAGAGGAGGAGTCAATCTCTGCTGCTCTAACTCAGTCAAAACAACCTTAAAGAAATGACCAGAGTGCAGTCTTAGAGGTGTGTATATGACTGTGTTGGAGAAAAGCTAAAGTAAAGGGGTAAACACTCTAGATACAGTCAGTAAGTAAACGGTTGGGATGGCTGGAAAAGCACAGGTGCATAGACCTAGAGCCTTCCCAACACCTCTGCAGAGCATGTTTTCTCTAAAACACAAGTTTCCACATTTCAGAACTAAACAGCCATCTCCTCTGGCTTGAGAGATGGTCTGCACTGTAGTCAACCGACACACTCATAGTGTTTACTCTGCAAACAGACTGAAACAATAGCACTAAGAAAAATAAAAAACTTCCTCATCACCCCATCCCGTAATCAGCTCTGTGGGAGGTTAATGGTCAGACCTAATTGTCATGATTTAACATAGTCAATCATTTCAAAGATTATATCCAAAGCAGTCAGCCAAAACAACCGGGCTCACGTTAAGAGAACTTCTCTATCAAATAAGGTTGTTCGGATGGGAGGGAGGGTTTCTCTTCAGAAATGAGATCTGTGTGTGCACATGCATTCCCTCTCCTTTTTCACATCTGCTAAACCTTCTGGACAATTTCAGCTAAACGTGACAGAGGGGGAGCAAAGTCCCCCATAACTAGAAGAGATAAATACACTGTATTTTAATATGTGCTAAGAAAACCCAACATCCTGAGTGAGGCTCAGCACAGGTAAGCTCTCTGGTCTTGTCAAGTATCCTTCCATGCCAGGACAACCCCAGCTGTTCCAGCTGTGTAACTGATGCCAGCAGGCAGCTGCTTGGAATGGCTCTGGTGGCACCTACACCATGTGAAAGACAAAGGGTGAACAGCTACGAGTAACCACACTCCCACTGGAGAGAGCTGCTTTGAACACTGCACCTGAAAGAAAAGCCTCGGCTGGAGCCTGCAAGTAGCAACACATCCATGGATCTTACCAAAAGCTGCAAATCCATCAGTGACCCCATCCACGGAGAATCACTCACTTGAGGAAGGAAGATGGGCCAAGACAGCGAGTGCAAGACTCCTGTTGAACCTAACCAGCAACACCAGCAAAAAGCCACTGTAGCCTCAGCTGTGGAACCTGCCAAGGAGCAGGGAACGAACCCAATCCCTACTGTGCCCATCCCTCACATGGGATAGCCCACCACACCTCCATCAGGGAGTCAGGATGAGTGCTAACCAGAACACAGCTGGGAAGGATGCACTTGTACAAGCTGAAAGCACATCATTTTTTTAATCCTGGAAATAAAGTTTAAGAATTGAAGATTCTTTGTGTCTAAAAAGTAAATGGTTCTTTGCAAGCTATCACTTGAGCCCCTAATGAATGCAAAATGATTCAACTGTTTTATGTCAAACAGTAATAGGTGTGTGAGGATGAAAGGTATTTTCTGGGGCATGGTCTAGATAGGAGCTAGACTGCTCTGACACTTGAGTATTTATGTCAAGACTGAATTTCAGACAGCCTTTTTTTCGCAATCTTTTTTTCTCCTAACTCTTTAGTAGAAATTTTCCTGTTCCTACCATCCTACATCCTATATGATGTGTTCTTTCATAAGAAAAGACATATATAAATTTTCCAGATTTACAGCAATTATGGTGATTTTTTTTTTTAGTTTATTTAAAATTAAGATTATGAAATTTTATAAAACCTATATAAGTGCAGTGTATAAATACAATGATGTTCAAAGCTTTGTTTCCTTTCACTTACTGCAGTACAACAACATAACTTGGAGAGGTAAATTGTACTTAATGTCAATAAATCAGCTAGAAGGGCTGGCCTTGCAAGCTCTTCCTTGGATTAAAGATAATGAACATTCAACAGCCAGCACTTGGGGCTATAAAATCCTACTACAGGCAAATTCTCACCCAACTTGATGCAATTTGTGAATTAGCTTACAATGAATCAGAATTGCCCATTAACACACTCATGAAAGGCTTTGTGATCAGCTTCCTTTTTATTCAGAAACAAGATGTCCCACCTACCAGTCTCTCTCAAATTTTTGATGCTCAAGAGCTTTCTGCTGCATTTGCGAAGTTCAAGCAGCCCTCAACCTCTCTGCAAAATGTGCCACTGGACATAAAGCAGACTGACGCAGCCATGCTGCATCAAGTACAATGCATCTTGCTCCACCATATGCTCAGCATTATATCCTGATCCAGTTGGTGCTAGTAGGGAAGAAAGCCTCTTCCTACCTGCCCCATTTCTTTTGCCTTGCCCAGGAGATTCAACCCTGACATCCAAAGCAGACTGTTTAAACTGCCAAGGTGGGCACCCAGCCCAGGCACTTCCACTTTTTAATTGTGCTCTTTTATTTTTTTTTTGACGTTATTTTTTTAAAACTTGTTGAAAGAACAAATGCAAAGTTACAATCAAGCTGCTCCATTAATAAACCAGTAGACTTCTTTGCTCCCTGACAATGCACGAGCACTTTCCCTTCCCTGCTGGGGCTAGGTGCCAGATGGAAACACACAAGCAATGTGTGCAAGATAGCAGAATGTGAGGAGTCCCAATTCCCAGCTTTCAGTCCAGGCCTGAGCCTGCCCATTCTTACACAGGTGAGATAAGAGCACCAAGCACATCCTCTGCAAACTGTCCCTTCGAGAGAAGGGACAGCGGGCTTTGGTCAATACAGCTGTTACAAAGCACACAAATTCTGGCATTAGTCAAATAACTGGAAAAGCCAACACATGTCACCCTGGTTCCCTGCCCAGCACATCAAGGCCATAGGATATTGACCATAACCTCCTTGTTAGCTGGATGATAAGAAGGTTAACACGGCAATTGTCTCCAATCCATAAACCCTGGCACAAGCACAAATTCTAAAACACGATGCTAGCAAAGGGACCACTTCCATGTTGCATGCAGACATGCACCACACACCATGTTGCATCCTGGGTTTCTGATCCCATAATTGTCCAGATCGGAGACCTGAAGTATGCTGTGGCTCAGTGGCCTACGGGAAGAACATCTACCTGGTTATTCTTTCCTCCAGTGCAAAGTAAGAAATGGGGAACTTCAAGAATGCCCGTGTTTCTTTTGGTGTGACAAAAGGTACAGGAGCACATCCAAGAACCGGAAAAAAAGAAGTTCCCACTTCAGTTTTGACATAGCTAAGGAGAGTATAGTATGATCATTTACAAATGTTTCAGTAGCTCTAAAACTCTCTGTAAGTTTATTTTACGCTTACACAAATCTCAGTTCAGCTATAAAGCAGATTTAGAACAGATGTTTGCACAATTTGTCTTACAACTAATGCCCATATATATGAATTCACAAACTGGCACAAACTGAAGTACTATGACCATTTAAAATGCAGGATAGATCTCACAGAAGCAGGATAAGTTAACAAACTTTAGATTCCAGATCATAAATTTATGTCTGTGCTCATTACACAGAAAAGTATAAATCAAAGCTAATCCTAGTGCTTGAAACCATGTTTTAAAGATTCTAATGCTAGTTTTGGCTCAAGTTTACCACCCTCAACATACTACTTTGTCTAGACACCGAGTTATAAACAAAAACAAAACAAAAAAAAAAATCACCAAAAAACAACAACAACAAACGTGTGACTCACTGCAAGTTTTGATTTATTTAGTTAAAAAAAAACTTGAGACTCCTCAGGATTTATTGCCAAAAGTATAATTAAATAGTCAGCAACACTGTTGTTTCAATTAGATAATAGGGTTCTGTTAAAACTACAAAGGAGCATAAACATTTAACGAACAGGAAAATTATGGCCCATGTATCCCAGTATTTTGTCATTCAAAGACGATAATCACATCATTCCCAGAAGCAAACAGGTCTCCAAAATGCTCTTAACCAATCCAGTGAATACATAAATATATAAATGATTCGAGACTGAAGGAAAAAAATCAAAGCATTTAGACCACCAGGAAATGAAAAGGCAAGATGCCCTCTGACCCAGCCAGAAGTCCATACTTAGGAAAAAACGCCCATTAAAGAGACTGAGTAATTTTGCCTGTTAATGAATGCAGGTTTGAGACTCTTGTAATTTTGGGACAATTATACTTTTTTGAGACAAGACAAATCTGAACAAGATAACACATGCTAAATGATTAAAAGAAATTATTTAACTTTACTAAACCTCCTAGAGAAAGCAAAATAATACATTGAGAGAAGCAACAGTGAATGGCAAAACAGACTAGTTCAACAATTAGATTCCTAGTAAAATAAAAGCTTTTATTCATTTTTACTCAGAACCAAAATAACTTGAGCATGCAATAGTGATTAAAGAGATTAAAACAAATAGGTAATTCATTAACATTGACAAAAACTATTAACTATGTCAAAGTGGAAGTATGAAAAAGAAATCTGACACAAGAATTAAATATATACAGTTAATGCCTACTGAGGACTAAGGGCAATTACTCACCCTGAGACAGACTTTTTATACCTATGATTTCAGAGACTTTTTTGTTTCATTGTAATTAAATATTATGTCTACCAGACAATCTTTTGTTACTAGTGCCCTATGTCTGTTGTATCCTCTTTTTTTGTTATTTTTTGTTTTTTTTTTGGGGTTGTGGTTTTTTTTTTGTTTGTTTGGGGGTTTTTTTGTTTGTTTGTTTGTTTTTGGTTTTTTTTTTGTTATTACCCAAGAAGAAAACAATCTCAAGAAAAGGCCAGGTTTCGGCACATTTGTAAGAAATCACTGACGTCTTAAAAATTAGGAAAAATGCTCTCAGCATTCCTGCAGGAGCTAACAGAGTTGATCAGAATTCGTAATTAGCAGCTTCATAACAGGCCATGCTGTTTTGCTAGGAAGCATACTTCCAGTGTGCATAGCACCCAAGGGTGTTTTAGATGGCTTGAAGCAGCCCGAAGTAGCCTTTAAAATTAAAAACAGGTCATGACAAGGTTTCCCAGACCTGCTGCAGTTTAACCTGACCCTTGGCCCCATGGTCCTTGTTCACTCACTGCTTCCACAGAGTTAATGGAAATGGAATAGTTACTGCACTGACAGCACTGGTTGCTGGTATTTTCAGGATATTAAACCTTTTACGCAGTCAGAAAGAAAACTTGAATTCAACAACTGAGCAATCCTGGGAGTCAAGATTTCCCACAAACATTTTTAAAAAGCATACAAACCCAAGAGTATACTTTACAGAATAATTAAAATACAGAATTGTGGAATATGCCACTACCTCCCACAAATAGGAAAATTAACAAATCTAGACAGATGCAGAAATAAATGTACATAAAAATAAATCTATATATGTAATCTTTGAGGTTGGAGACATTCTCAAGCTATAACTATGTTGCAATATTTGACTTCACAGTTCACATGCACTTAATATGGTTTCCTTGGTTAAATATTTTGTAAGCAACCACTGTCTTCTTTATGAAGTCAGCACTACAGAAGAATAGAACAGTATTCCTGGATACGAAGATGTCCAAAATAATTGCTTCTCTTCTTTTAATTAGCTAGCACTGTCCCAATCACTGATTAAAAAGGTAATGAACATTCATCCCAGGATGAATTCCTAGACCAGCATTTGAAAATACTGGTTTATGTTTGTACAGAAAAAGGGCAGTTTAATTGGCTGCTCCACAGTAAAGGAAAAAAAAAAACATTTGAGGCAACCATCAATGGTCTGCACTGGATTAATATTTGTGAAAATGTCTGACAACAAACGTCAACTGGTGTAATATTATTTCCCCTTCAGGTGTCCCTGCCAGAACAAGGATGATGATGTCCCTGCTGACCCTTCCACAGGGAAGAAGTTATGGGATCATTACAGTAAAGTGACCTGGGAAAATCCCTCCTCCTGTTCTGCTTTGATCTTCGATCTGCTCTCAGACTTCAGCACTAGAGAGACAGTGGTGTTATCAGCAAGACCTAACCATTTGATACCCTTACTCCTCTCAGTTATGCTTATAGTTGCAGGCTCTGTGAGGTTCTGCACACCGATTTTCTACCTTCCCTGCACAGAAACGATTTTCTAGGGAACATCCACGACAGTATGTCTGACAGTGGAAAACTAAACACATCTAATTCCAGTTTCTCTATTCTTTCCCAGAGGAGTACCACTTTGGAAAATTCATCTCAGTGGATGTCCTAATCAGACACTCAGCAATGGGCAAAAAAAATATAACTGAGTAGTCTGTCACCTAATTGACAGGTTCATGATCTGGTGACAGGAAACACATTTGACCTTCAAAGGAAAAACTGAGAACAATTCACAGAATTACATTGTAAACTACAAATGCCCTTTGTATTATAGTACTAGATGCTTAAGTTAAATATTATGAAAGCAGTATATTTACACACTAAGGAGAAATTAGTAAATCAAAATTACCCTGTGAAGAATCCAAGATCAACTTCTGCCACAGACACTACCAAGCAGCAAGCTGGAGGTGAACATGCCTCCACTGACACACACACACGGGAACAGGTCTGAACCCATTCCCACCTACAGGCTCACTCTCCCCTCAGTTATTTACCCACAAGCACATGCTCAGCTGCAGACCCAGGTTGCCCCAAGCCCTCCTTAATGTGGTCAGTCTGAGCACGCCCCAGCCCCATCTCCCTGGTGTCCTGGGTAGCTCTTGCACATCCCGGCCTGACAGTCGGGCAGTCACGCAGCCGGGCAGCCAGCAGAGCCACAGGGCCAGCGTGCTGGGCCTGCTGCGAGCCTGCTCCTCATGCAACTGCACTCCAGCCCACGAGGGGCTTCACACAACACCAGGAGCAGCAGCGACACAACCGTGGCAGATCACAAACGGCTGTACAGTTGTTGCTCCTCACAGAAGTCCTGTCAATCTCTAAGAGCCAGTTAAGTCTCAGGAAGTAGTGAGCTCACTGATTAGCTTCACTAATGCACTAGAACCATTACTCTGGAATTTTGTAGTGATCTTTTTCTCCTGTACGTTACATGTAAGAACAACTTTTCAGCCTGTAAATGCAGTAATGAACCCTGGAATCATCTTAACACCATGGAAAGGGGATGCTCCCTCCTCTCCACCTTATGTCCCCCAGTCTCCATTTAATCCCCAGGTTCCCATCATAATGGGTCTGGAAATTGGATAGTAACAGAAGCAGCTGCACAGACCTCCAAAACATTCGTAGGCAGGGAAACACATTTCCTTCTGCAAGGATTCTAGATTGAGCCGTTCTTGTCTTTAACACCTGCCATTTGATTGTAGCCCCTCTGCACATGAACTCAGACCGATGAAAAATGAATGTCAATAATAACCTCCAGAAGATCAGGCTACTCTCAAACCAGCACTCCCCTGAGCCAGTTCTCTAGCTGCACAAACAGCTCTACTGACACAACTGAGAGGGCAGAACAGAAACAGGAACAAGTGGCTGCAGCCTGCTTAAGTCGGTATTACCTCTGAAAAAATGCATGTGCAATCATGCCTTATCTCTCCTGACCGATGGGAGTTTGTGGAAGCAAGCAGGCAAGACCCAGCTTAGGCAGAAAGACTAAAGGGAAAGACGGGAAGATAGTGTGACTATCTTAAGGATAATCTCCCCTTCCAAACTCCTCAGTTAGCATTAGAATCAAACACCTGGTTCTTTAGCATTTTCACCTAACTGTCCCTTAAAGCACTATAGAACAAAACCACTGTTCACCTTCCTCCCTTAAAGGACTATAGAATAGCTGTTCCTGCTCCTCCCTCCAAACCGGAACACTGCAGGCAGCCCAGCGGAGCCGTAGGGCAGCAGGGTGTACCACTCCTCCAGAAAAGCCGGCAAGTCCCACAGAAGGTATTTTCCACGCTTTCTATATCCCCTCAGCTGTTTAGTCCTCTCTACATCAGCACTTTACTAGCAGAAGCCCCACGAAGACACGTCCAATGACACCGACAAATTAACTGACCTCAAAATAATAATTACTGTCCAGTTTTGCCTGTAGGGAAGATCTGGTTTTAACTATAAGAAAGGCCACGAGGAGGAGAATAATGTACTCCCTGGATTAAGTTCTAATTGGATATAATTAAAGCAAAAAAAATAACCAAACAAAAAACACATACAAAAAAAACCCCAAACAAACAAAAAAACCAACAAAAAAACCCACCCAAAAAAAAAAAAAAAAAAAAAAAAAAAAAAAAAAAAAAAAAAAAAAAAAAAAAAAAAAAAAACCTTCCCATGCAAACTCCCCCCATCAGTCTATTACCTCATTCCACCTGGTCATCTCTTCTGGAAACAAATGTATTTGTCTTCTCATGTTACACTTGCGTATAGAGAGCACAGAAGACTTCTTTACTTTTCATTTCCTTTTCAAACTCTTAACTATCCCCTATGGATTTTCTAAAGACCTTATCCAGAAAGAGATCACAGCCATAACTACAACGGGGCAAGTGCTGTTGCTTGAGGTTGCATGCCACTGCCACTGCTCTTAAGTTCCTCCCAGTGGTAACGGCAGCAGCACTACACAGAACGGGGTATGAAGGGCATTAACGCTCCTGTCTCAATACTTTACACCTATGCCATCCTGTTCCTGTTGGAAAGGTCCAGAAGGGAACTACTTCTGCCCTAGTTTCTTACATGAGTTAGGTTTCCACTGCACTGGTTTTCTCTTTCAGTGCCGACTGTCGCGCAAAGTTGTTCTTCTGACCCTCCCCACCCCTCCGTATTTCCCTCCCACTCCCGTTAACTGCTCTTGATGTGCCGCATTCTAGTATCTGAATGCTGAAACTACCGGCAATTAGTTTGGGCTAGGGAGTAACTTACAGGCCCTTTTCACCTTCATGCAGCCCTGAACTGCCCGTTGCTTTGGGATGCCTTCCACCACGTCAGCTCTTTCACAGTTAATCTGGTTCCCTTCCTGACACCAACGACTGCTCATTCACCTGCTCCTCACTGGCACCCCTCAGGGCTGTATCCCTTCCTTAATCATTTACTGTTCTAATCTGGCCACCTAAGGCATTAGTTCCCATCGCAGCTCAGATGAACTCCTAAACTCCACTCTGTTCCCAGCTCCTACCCCTACCACTTTAATTTCATGTCAATAACTACCTTTGAACAATTCCACTGTCAGCTGATGTTTGAAAAGACCAGGCCTAGTTTTTTTTTTCTTAATCTTTCTCCTCTGAACGGTCCTGTCTCTTCCCCATAAGAGCAGTAGAGAACTCTGCTGTTCTCTTTTGTAGGATAATCTCCTTCTTTCACTCCTTGACAGGCAGGTTGTCACCAAGCCTCCCTCCAGCATCAGGCTCCTCCTCTCCACCTCCATTAGCACAAAGGCTCCTGGGGAGCCCAACCAGGGCTGCCACCTGAATAACACCAAGCGCGGCCGAGATCTCACCCGTCTCTGTGGCGGTCCTACCTGCACCGGGGCAGCAGTAAAACAAAACTGCCACCTCCCGCCCTCCATCTTCCCTTGCCCGTAACTCTCCCCAGCCGCCTCCTGCAGAAACACTAATCACCGGAGCAGGGAAAATGGCCTTCCCGCCTGGCTGCCCCACGGCAGCTCTGGGCGCCAGGCCGAGCCACCCGCCGCCATGGCGGGAGCGCGGCATCGCCCGTGCGAATTATTTACCGGGGGTAAATGACCCACTAGCGGGCTGGGCCCACCGGCCCCGGGCGCTGCCGGAGCCGCGCTGGCGGGAACAGCCACGCCGTGGCCTCCGCGCCCACCGACGGCTCCCGGTGCTGCCCGCCCCGGGACACCGAGCCCGCCGCTGGCCCCGCCGCGGGCCTGGGTGTCCCAGTGGGTAACCCAACACTGTGGCCTGCGGCTCCGGGGGGCAGCGCGGAGTCCCCTCGCACCGCCGCTCTGCCCCGGCCTCGCTGCGCCAGGCCCGGGCAGAACAGGGGCTGCAGCGGGCCCCGGGTCGGGAGAGGGCGGCTTCCATCTCCTCCTCATCCTCCTCCTCCTCCTCAGGCCCCGCTACTGGGAAAGTTACTTTTTAACCCCGCCGGTCTCCGGGCAGCCGCAGGCCCGCCGGGGCGTCCCGCCGGAAAAACAAGGTCAGGACGGCGAGGTCTGAAGGCGCCGCACGGGGCGTCCGGCGAACACCTGGGCCGAGCCAGGGCCTTTCTCCCGCCGCCTGGGCCCCCTGCCCGCCCGGCCCCAGCCCAGGGGGGAAGATGGCCGTGCCCGGCCCTTGGGGGATAAAAGCCCTTTGTTGCGCCAACACAAAAGCCAAGAAGCACTTTCCGTCCGGGGCCTTCGGCGGGCGTAGACCGCTCCGCTGTTCCAGGGCGAAAAGCGCTTCCTCCCGAAAAGCGACCCTCGAGGTGAGGGAAAAAAAAAAAAAAACCACAAACATAACACACACACAAAAAAAATCAAACTAACAAAATCCCTGAACTAAAAAGAGAAAAAACTATTCGCGCAGCCCCACGGCCAGACGGAGAGCGAGGTGCGGGGCGGCGAGCCGCAGCCTTGTCCTCGGGCGCTCCGCAGTGTCTGTGCGCCCGGTCCGGCGTCGCTGCAGGAGGGAGAAGAGGGAGAAGCGCCGTCCCGGCGGGTCCGCGTCCGCCACGGGCGAGGGGGAACGCGGCCAGCCCGGCGGGCCGCCCCGCGCAGCGGGCGCAGCGGCGTGCCTGCGATCACTTACTTGTCCGTCTCTTGTGACATGTTTGATCCAATGAACTCTCTCCCCTTTTCCCGGTGCCTCCGTCTCCCTGGCGGAACTGGACTTTCAGGTCTGTGCAGGTGAAGGTGTGCGTGTGAACGCCCGGGACGGCAGAACCAGAGCTACTGGTAATTCTGCTTTCCTTCCCCCCCTCTCCCGGCTCCGCAGCCAGCCGCCGAGGCAGGACAGGTAGAGCCCCCTCCCCCTGGCATGTGGGGAGCGGCGGGGCTGGGGCGCCAGCGGGGCTCGGCACGGGAGAGCGGCCGGGCCGGACGCGCACAGGTAACTTTCCCGAGCGGCGCTGGATTCTTTCACTAAAGGAGCGGGGAGAGGGACGAGCCGCGCGCTGATTGGGCGGCGCGGCCGCCAGGTGCGCTGCCATTGGCAGGGCCGCGCACAGGTGAGGACGGAGCCGCCGCCGAGCGCCAGGTAACGAACGCACCGCGCCGGGAGGCACCGCGGGGCCGCCGGCAGGGAGGGAAGGGAAGGAAGGGAAGGGGGAGCCGGTGCTGGGGCGGCGGGCAGTTCCACAGTCCAACAACCCCTCCCTGCCCGCGCCGCGAACGGGCGGCTCGGCCGTCCTGGAGGCGAGGCGAGGAGAGACGAGGAGCGGCGCAGGGCCGGCGGTGCCCCGTTAAGGCGGCCCCTGGCCGCGGTCTGTCTGCCTCACCTGCCGGGCTGCTCCGTGCCCGAAAGCGGTTGCCGTCGAATAGCGGCCACGGAGGCGCCGGCCTTCGCAGAACAGTTTGTTAGATCGGATTTTTTCTTGGGTTTGGGGTCATTTTTACCGTCTTCTCTTCCTCTTCCTTTTTTTCTTTTGTCCTTGCCACGGTTGAGACCAGACGGGGTTGACGCTGTTGAATGTCTTGGTACAGAAGGCATCTCATGGCAGCAGGATGAGATGGTGCCAGGAGATGACACCTACTGCATGGATCTTAGAGCTGACAGTTGAGCTAGGGGGGTTGAAGGGTTTCTTTTGTCAGCGGGGGACAGCTGGAAGAGAATAGGAAAGCTGGAATGGAGCTTTTGTTGAGGAAGGCTCTGTTATGCAGGGGCAGGGTGAATGGAGAGTCACTCTTCGGTCCAGTACAATCTGCTGCATACTTTGCCAGAGGACCAAGGTGGGTTTCCAAGGATCAGGATCAGGCTGTGGGAGCAGCAGCTTTGCCCCAATGGAGAACGTGAGGAAGAGGAGCTATCCCCGCATTGGGACAATTTTAGAACAAGGAGTGGAAGGGTAGCAAGGAGACTTCACCCATTCTCAGTCCTCATTCCTCCACCAGAGACAGGTCATGACCCCAGTAATTCTTCCTGCTACAACCTGTCCTATAGACATCTTTCTCTACTGGGTATCCACCTTGAGTGCTGATAGTCTCTGCTGTACAAATTGTGCTGACTGTGTAAGGAATGCACCGTTACGTGGGGTTGACCGTTATGTTACTTAGTCATTTTTGCAAGAAAACTACCTGAATGATTTAAAATTTACATCAGATTTATACTGTCTTAGGTGAAGAGCATTTTCCATTTTCTACCTTTGCTTTCACTGAATCATAGAATATCTGGAGTTGGAAGGGATCCACAAAGTTCATCAAGTCCAACTCCTGAACCGGGGAGTTTCCCTTGACAGGCGAACATAGTAGAAAGGATATTCATGGAAATATATATTTGTATAACCAAATATATATCTATACATATACATATATATATAAAACCATTTAGTTTTGCGATTTGGTGCCTGATCTTCCTTCACCTACTGCTGCCATTGAAATCAAATTTGACTGTTAAGTCTTTGTTATTATGGTATCACAGTCAGACACAGATATCTATTACTGGGTCTCAGACCTTATCTATATTCATAGCAACTGATAAAATCAAGGAAATTCAGTATAAATCATTTTTAAGTCATCTTAAACATAGCCCCATGAAGATTTCTGTCACTTTAACTAAACATAATTAGAAAAAAACTTTACCAAGATCAATGACCTTTGATTGAGCCCAGAATATTAGTTAACTGTTCTCTTTCTCCATTCACCAATCAGAGGAAAGAAATATTATTATACAATCTGTAAATCCAATCAAAAGTTGCCAATATGGCCATTATTCATGGCAGTGTTTGTATGAATTATTTTGTATTAAAACATTTTGAGGAAGCCATAAGGCTTCATAAAACACAGAAGAGAAACAGTAATTTATTCATTACAAATAATACAGTAATTTTGAATATAGAATTACTATGTAACCTTAAAATACATTGAACCTCTCAGATATTTTACTATTAGTTGTTTTGGAGAAATAGTGGTAGAATGCTATAACAGTTTAAGTTAGTGAAGCTCTGTTAACTGCAGAAATGATAAAGTTTCTTCCCCAAATGATAAGGTTTCTTTCACAAATATTTGTTATGCTGAAAGAAACTTTGAGACCTGAAAAGGTTACTTGTTAAGCATCATCAATAGGATTAACACCAATTTGGGTGTCCTCTTTCTCTTTTTCAATTTTTCAGTTATGAGAAACATTTCGATGTTGTCATGTGTGTTCATTCCCTCTTTACCCCCACCCCCCAGCCCATTTTTTCCCATATGAAATGTATAGGAAGAAGGAGAGGAAGATCAGTGATGAGCACATTTGAAAATGCCACCTTCCCCAAGGTAGAAGTGCTGCTGATATGTGATTTTACAAGAAAGAAAACTGCCTTTGATGCCATCTGTAGTCCTGGACCAAACCCAAACTGTAACTCAAACTGAAATGGAGTTTGTTGTTCTAGTACTGGGTCAAATACAAAACTGCCTTTAGCAGCCTGCTCTCAGGAGAGATTCTCTTAGAATGAGGTAGTTGGGAGACTGAATTACTGCTCATTGTCTTAGGTGGTGTTCCAAGGTGAAAGTTAGGAATTTAAGTGGAAAATGCAGCAATGAACTCTTCTTTTGAGGTAGTTGGAGATGACAAGTATTATTTAGTTGGGAGTTGCTTAGATAGAAAAGTATCCCCTGGCAATTATTTTAACTAGGTAGGTAGGCATAGGGCTCATAATTTTCTGGTTGAGCCTTTTGCTTCAGACTGCAGACTGGAATCAAATTGTTGGAGTCCACCTCTAGCTGAGCAGGTCAAACAAGTCCTACCAAACAAATCCAGCCTGATGCTCATTCTTCATGATCTACAAGATTATTATAAACTAATCTGTTAGTCATTGAAACATCAGGTAATGTTATTTCTGGCCAGACCAGTCTCGCTTCCTGTAGAAAAAAGGCTGTGTAGAGCAAAAATGGAATAGTCATGCCATACATTTTTGAAAATTTAGGACTTGTCTTTGGAGTGTACAGGAAATATTTAAAATAGAAAAATACTGGTTTTCATACTGTGCTTCTTTGTTTGCACAGCAGCTGATGGGTTTTTTGTGGCAATGTAAGGATTCAGTGATAGAATTCAACACTCTAAAGCTTTGCCTCATGTTTACACTGTTCACTCTATGGCAGCTAGCACCAATGCCATTTGGACTTGCCAGCACCGGGTAAAGGAAATTGAGTGTACAAATAAGGCTTAACTAGGCTTACTAATTGCACTAAGTACCTGAAATGTATTTCAGAAAACTATTAAAATAAGTCTATGAGATAAAAGATGTTGGAGAGATATTTATGTCAAAACAGTTGTTGTAAAGAGTTCAGTGAGAGAACAGATGTTTGAATACAACTGTTTTCTGTAGGCAGTGATTACGTGGTATTTTTATTTGTGTCTTTCTATGTCAGTGATGGTTGTTGATATAAAATGTGCTCTCTCACTCAAGTTCAAAGACAACCACCTACCTACTAGTTTTGTGATATGCAACATGTACTGTTAATCCTCCCCACAGCCCTTCCTTTGTAGTCCTCTTTATGAAACTATATTTATTGGAATTTGTGCAGACCTTGATCCTCAAGTGACTTCAATGAAGCCATCATGTACATCAAAATAGGCTTAAAAGATTGCAGTGCAACCCTCCTATACCACAAAGAGATCCTTCTTATGCTCTAAAAATTAATTACTTTGCACTGTTAACTTCAAGAAAGTAATTCTAAGTAACCACAATCCTGATAACAGTTGACTTTTAATGCTTCACAATGAACTGTAAAAGTCCTATCAGAATAGAAGATTTTGTGATTAATGTCAAGTACTTTTGGATTTCTTTCTGTACTTGTGGATGCTGCCTGGAAACTGCAATTTGTGCTCCCCAAAGAGGTATGCTGGGAGCCCTTTAACAGCCTCGAGCTCTTGGGTACCTCCACATTATGTATGACAGCAGCAGTTCAGCCATGTGGAGGACCATGGAATATCAAGCAATTCCTGGCCACAGGGTAAGGTGTGGAGCTGAGCATGACACTTTCTATTTGAAATGCTGATTTGCATTTCTTTTATATCCATCAAAGCAGTATGGAAACATGTAAGAAAAAAAGGAGGGTCTTTATTTATTTTTGGTTTGCTCCTTATGAATGTAGACTTCATGGTTCTGAAAGACAACAAAGTTATAACATGACTATCCTGTATATCTGCAACACTGAACTGAGGCAGTGTGCCACACACTGTGTTGTTTCAGCTTAAAACAGAAATAATTTTTAGTGATGAACATACCTCATAGTATGTAAATCCTTTCAGTATTGAGATATTGAGACAGCTAAGAAGGCGGGAAAGTCTGACAATAGGTTGAATTATTAGGCTTATACTTGATTAGCAGACATTAAAGTACCAATCTATTTCATAAAGATTACTCACAGTTTTGGAACCAATTCAGTAGAATTTAATATAGAACGATGGCTTTTCAGCAGGTGCTTTGATCTGCCTGATAGAGTTTTTTAGTGATTCATTCAAGCATTTATAACCACTGGGAAAATACAGTTAGGTCATCTAATGATGGTAATTTTACTGTTAGTGTAAAACCGTAGTGTGAAAAAAGAAGAAGACATCTCTGGAAGACAATTTAATGTATGTGGGATCTGAGACTTTGGAAATAAGTTGATTAAGCTGACATTAAAATTTTGTCATGTCTTTATGGGGCAGAGCTAGAGAATCTAAATAACCTGACCAGTGAGAAAAATGTTAAGAGTGCATCTTCCTAAAGCTTTGTCCAGCTTCTTGTGTTAATCAACAAGATCTTTGTATCATAAGAGTACAAAATTGCAAATTCATAAACNTTTTTTTTTTTTTTTTTTTTTTTTTTTTTTTTTTTTTTTTTTTTTTTTTTCTTTTTTTCTTCTTCTCCCCTCCTCTTCTCCCTTCTTTTTCCTCTTGATAACACAAAATTCCCTCAGTTGTACAAAATGAGCCCACAGTCGTTCTTGGAACTGTAGTAGGTGCCTGGGGGAAATGGGCTGGTCTTCTCCAAGTTCCATGGAGACCCGAACTGAAGGTTCTCACTGCAGAGTTGGAACAGCCAAGTCTGTGTTTGCCACCAAGGCTGCTGCTCCCAGCTCTCTCTCATGAGTGGCCTTTGAATCATTACTACTGACAGCAGCTCTTAAAAGGAATCTGAAATAGGGATGTCATGAACATAAGGGAAAACAAGAGCTTTAGATGTCTTTATGTTGGTTATAAATATGTTGAGAGTTTTAAAAAATATAGAAACTCCACAAGATTATAACACTGCCCTGCAATAATAAGCATTCTAAAACCTATGACGACTGTGTCTCTTTTTGCTCCAGCAGTCTGTTCTGAAATAGGCATAAGGGTTCCAGAATGCAGAAGGTGAAGGATCGCATATAAACAATTGCTTGTTTACTTTTCCCACACCTAGGAACTAGTGTAAATGCAGCCCATAGAATCCACTGAAATACTTTCCTATCAGAGCAGCAGGAGTTGGGAAACAAAGCTATGGACTTACCATCCTGTTCGCTTAAAATCAATGTGGCTTTCCTTTAAATAGATCAATACTGTAATCAAAGAGCGAGGTACTTAAATCACAGCAAGTGGAAAAAGCTGCTTTCAGAATCTGCTGAATAAGAGGTGGGGTTGACAGCCCCTGGACTGTTGCTCATTTATCCTTGTGGCTGCCCTCAGGAGCAGGCAAATGCTATTTTATTTGAAGGGCAGAGGATAAAGAGGATTGTGTGGTGGCACAAAAGGAACCAGTGTTGGAGCCAGGAGATCTCTGCCGTGCCTTGTTCTATGGAAAGGTCACCAGACCCTGTGTCTCTGTGTAAGCTTTGTCAGCTCTGCTTTTAGTACATCTATGGACAGGTGTAGCAGTGTCACTTTCTCCTATTTTTTGGTATTCTCTTTTGAAATACAGGAGTATTCCGGAAGAAAGCCTCCAACTGGTTTCATTCATAAACGTAAAGGCAGTATACAATATTACTCCATGAAGCCTTTTGGGCAATATAGGATCAGAGCTTGTTGACATAATCTTTGGCCTCTTTTATTGCCTCGGTTTGGTTCTTCAGTGGTGAGGAGCTATAAGATCATTTAGTCCATGGCTTGGGGAAGACCCTAGTTCTAGATCCCCTGCATCTGCTTTGTCAGCCTGTGCTATCAGGTTCATCATCTCAGTGATACCATGTTTATACCATGCGCATGCCCTGCGTGCATCTACAAGCCTGCTTTTCTCTACTCAGACTGCTGCGAAAGTAGATTTTGCTTTGCTGCTGGAAAGACTTCCCTGACACCCAGGGAGATGTGAGAACTATTTTATCTCGTTCTGCTCCTGTGCTGTGGGATAGCCAGACCCAAGAATTGGGCTCTCTGTGCATCACTTTGGTGTGCTGGTTCCAAATTCCTTTATACCTCATTTTTCCTTTGCAGTATCTCTGTTACCTGTGTGCACTATGACACTGCCTAATTCACCATTGATTTTTTCATTGCTTTTTAATGCAGATCGAGGATCCTATGTAATTCCAATGCCTTTGGCTGTGTTACATGGCTGCTTTACATATGCTGTTGTGCACATAGCTGTGTTACATATGCTGCTTTATACCCTATCTTTGTTTCTCTGAGTCCATTATTTAAGAGAAGGATCAGACAAAACATCCATGTTCTCTCAATTCATTCAGGATGCAGAAACTTCTTAACATGTCATGCTCTAGACACTGTATGTAAATAGAAGTTGGACTGCAAATTTTGCCTCCTTGGTTTCCGTAGAGAAACCAAATCTCTTGGAATAAACAGATTTACAACTTCTGTGCTTTTCCAGTACGTTTTTGTTGCTTTTCCTTTTTCCCAAGTGGAAATCTTAGCTTCAGGAAGAAGCAAAGTAAAAGTACTTCACAGTGAAGAAATTTTATGTGCTCCAGGACAGAGATGTCGAGTATTTGCTTGTCTCTATTTGACTTGAAAACAGAACCTGGAGATGACTGTTTGTTTATATGTAGTGTTTGGGTGTGAGGGGCAAAGCAGGCAGATTTACATTTACATTTCTTCACTGCTTTTTTTCTCTAGCTCCCACACATGAGCAATAGCCCTGCAGGGAAGGGTGTGGGAGAGTTGTGCATGTTGCTCCTTATTTCACCATAAACTTTGCTCTGAGTACTAGGACTTTTCAGGGGAACACAGATCCCGCATTATCACAGTTGGGGGTATGAGTTACCCCTCTGCATAATCAATACCATGGTTAAGGTGCTTGGGGAGAGAGGCAAAATCATATTCTTGGGCTTTGTGATTCCAGAGTGAAGGAGATGCAGGAGGACACTTTCAAAGGTTTGGGAAACCTTTGTGAGAGGGAGACCAAATTGACACCACGCAGTCTCTTAGCCCCAAGGCAAAGACATTTGGTATCAGGGCAAAGTTGCTTAAACTCTTACACCGCAGGCACCATCTGCCAGAGACAGTTCTTGACCTGTGGAGCTTTCAGAGGAGTCATGCGAGGGGCTGATGTGGAGAGGTAGGTGCAGCACCTCTCCATTTTATATGTGAGGGTTTTTAGCAACAGGCTTGCCAAAGGTTATGTGGGGAGTATGTGCAGAGCCAGGAATTTATTACCCCTTGCCCAAATCTCAGGCTGGTGCCAAATGCAGATGGGTAGTTTGATGAATGCTCCAGCCCGACTCCTGGAAAGTACTCATGCATTCCCAGTGAAAACAGTGAGTTCCCCAGTTTAGAATGCATTTATTTTTAAACTGCACAGGCAGGGATTATATGTTTTGATAAATGTGCCAGAGCGTTGAGGGCCTTGAGGATTCTTAGCCCCTGAAACATCTTCATGCCTAACTGCTTGTTAAACCTGCTGCCTAGCAGAATCCCTCTGCCCTCCTGTGGGCTCACAGGCAGTGCTTGAATTGCACTCACAAAACAGACAAACTACATTTGAAATGTGACATTTTAAACGCAAATGTCTTTATCCCATTTATCAGAGCTAATTGGTTCAGCCTATGTGCAGCATAGGCTGAAATTTTATGTTGCAATGATAACTCTGAACTGATACCCGCATCTACATAGGACAGCTGATGATGCAATATCATAGTTGGCTTCAAGAACAGTAGAGTCCGTTCTCATCAGAGTTTTATAACCCTTAATAAAATCTTTCTCAGTCTTGCGTATGTATGAAGCGCAGGTGGTGGACACTGAGTGTGGTACCACAACACAGTGGAGCAAAGTAATCCAGTAGCAGGGATTCCTATGATATCTGTCCTCAAGGTCACAGTGCTGAGCAGGCAGCAACTTGAGTAAAGAGCCAGACACAAGAGAATGTCAGAAGGTCCTGTAATCCTGGTTCTTCTGGGATCTTGTTTGTATGGTGAGGGGATATAACTGCATGCTTCAACCCTTCTCCTTACAGTGTACTTGAATAAAGCATCTCTTGTTGAGAGCCCTAACAGATAAATGCATAGGAGTCACCACTGGTTGGCTGAGCCCAGTAGAAGAGCATGTGGCTGCCCAAAGGGGCTTTTTCTCTTTCTTACCCTAGGTCATGCATTTCTGCCCTCTGGTGTCCCAGCAGCAGCCTTGCTCTTTCATCTGCCTGAAACCTCCTTTCATTTCGTTTGGGTTTTTTAATAGGGTTCGTTTTCAGGCATGTAAGTAGGCTGGTTTGGCCCCTTAAAATTGTATTCCTAAACTGTGGGAATGCTGGAGCCAACAAAAGGAAAGGGATGGTATTATAGGGCAGGCCCACCTCTTTTGGCAACAGCCTGGTTTTAGCTTGAGTTAAAGTGATTGTGAAAGTACATGCAAAGCAGTCTCTTCTGTTCAGGGTGAACAAAAGCCATCCAAGTGTAAGCATGGGGAATTAATTACAGCATTTGCACAATCCTGTTCTCCTGGAGCCTCACACATAGCTGGCTCGCATGACATCTCTTGGTGTTAGAGACAAGAGGTGGCATCACCAGCAGCTCAGGCAGCATCTGTTTCTGAAGGACATTTCAGCCTCCTCCAGTGGTGGGGAATTTCTGCAAGTGCAAGACAATCCACAGCATCAGCCTCACACAGAACCAGTGAAGCTTCTGAATTCATAGAAGTGTATGGATGAGTGCAGTTATTCGGTCAATAAGGTGTTTTATAAGTTACAGGTGAAATGACCTTTTTTTCTTAGAAGGATGTACATATAGAAGGTGGTTTTGTGGGCAGTAGTATAAAGAAAGTCAGTCATTCAAGTTGTTCTTTGCACTAAATATCCCATTCATTGCTTTGGAAGTGACTTCACAGCTGGTTAGTGCTTAAATTTTGTTAGCTTCAGATAGTAGATGCCTGGGGTTAAATTCGATGCTTTGGCCCTCCAAACTCAAGATTGCAAGATGAAGTGTGAGGAGGGGAGATTTCCCCTTGATCTGTGCTGTTCCCTTTGGGTTCTCCAGAGCTTTCATCAGGGCAGGAAGGGGGAAGGGAGACAAGGATATCTGAAAATCTTTATTGTAAACAAGGCCAATTATACGCACACCAATTACCTCAGTGTAAACAACCAATCACACTATAATGGGAGAATCTTTTGAGCCTGAGGAGGATGCTTTGAAGTGCCTCTGGTCAGAGAATTGCACCAGCAGCAGTTCTTAGCTCCAATGACTGGAATTTGGTGGCAATGACAATGGAGCTGGGCAGACTGGGAGATGGATGGGAGTGATAAGACAATACAGTAGTTGAAATTTCAACAGTAATGAAGCAGTAGCCAGTAGCAACCTGGCTGTAGGCTTGCTGTATCAGTCAACACATATCCTTCATGGCAGTGTGAATAATTGGAATTTTCTGTTACAGGTATGTGTAGTCATTGCCTTTGTGTCCAGGAGACTTCTTAACCTGCACTTTACTGACCAGTCTCTTTCGCAGGAATTCTGCAGCCTCTTCTGCCCTTTTCTCTCTAAGGTCTGTGTCATTTTCTCCTTTAAAGCACTATACTGCTTTTCTGGAAGGCCTGATCCTGTGGTGGATGGAGTCCACTGAGAATCCTTCTAATTTTGTGAGCTGCTGATCAGGCCCTATACGGTTGAATTCAGTCTGTTTGCAAGTGAATGCTGCTGCCTGCATAAGTAAGGTTCCTCAGCCCTGGTCTCTGGTTTTTGAAGAGGAATCAAATGCAACTATTTCTTTGCAGGCTATTCTCCCCATGGCACATGGCTGCTCCTCTTCCTAGCTTCCCTAATATTTGCTGTGTGCAGCCTCTGTTCAGTCTTGAGATCAGTGTGCTGGGTTTGCCCTCCTTGGCTCAGCAGACCTGCATCATCTACCTCTAGATGTGACACAGCAGTGCAATAAGGGTAGATATTTCTCCTCTACATGCAGAACTGAATTCAAGTTTTATAGCAGTACCTATGTGATTTCTTGCATTTTCTGTGAAAGAATACAAGTCACACCCAGGTAATATAAGTGTATCTAACTGTCATCTGGGAGAGGACTACTCAGCTTAGGCTAGTAGCTGCCAAATAATAGATATGCAGATACTCTTAAATTGGTTTAATTTATGTCTGCTGACCCTGACAATTGGAAGAAAAGATAAATATACACAAAGCATTCAAAGCTTGGGGTGTTGTGATGCTAATTGAAAAGTCACCAAAGGAAGCTTGCATGGTGAGTGGGAATCTTAGTGCATGAGATTAGTGGCTAATTAGTGCCTGGGAGCTGGAGTGCACTCCTTCTAGCTGGCTCACAAGGAAAACAGGCAGCTCGGCCCTGGCAGTCAATTCTTGCCGGTCTTATGGGCAATGAAGCACCTATTGTGGACAGCACAGTTTGGTGATGAGAAGATACAAGTAGTGTGAGCGCTGTAGCAGACTCCCAGCGTGCTCAGAAACAGTGCCAGAGGTACTGCTGCACTGGTGGCTTGCTGTGTCCTGAGCCACCACAAAGATACAGGCATTTGAGAACTGAGCTTTTTTCTTTTTAACAAACACACAGATCTTGTTATCTTACTTTCTGCTTCTTTCTTGCCATGTTTGCAGCAGATGACAGAATACGCTCTGGAGGCCCTGAGCTTCAAGCCTTGCTTCAGAGTCTGAAGTGAATGTGTACAGGTGGTGGCACCTCCTTTCTTGCATCGTGCTTTAGAATCCTGACATTTAAAAAATAGAGGTTTCATCTGTCTGTCAGTATCCCAGTATTTCCCTCTAAAGCTTTTTTCCCTGATGTACAAATGAAGTATAAGAACTGGAGATTGAAAGAGTACACTTCTGTCATATGACTTAAGAGTTTGGCCTTTAGAAAATTGTAGGAGTTGTTATCACTGATGCATCAAAAGCTGAACTAACTGGGGCTTGCTTTGATTAGGCAGCTCTCTTTCTCAGTTGTGTTGCATTCATTTATGAGAATTCCTTGTTTATTTCTTAAATTAAGAAAGGTTGTTTTGTAACTCTGAAGAGTTACATACTTTCTTTTTTTCCCTACATTTGCTTCTTCAAATCTGAAATGCGTAAACACAGTTTCAAACTGTTGCGCACTCTTTCAGTTAAACTAACTGATATTAAACCTCATATAGTAGTCAAATTTTAGTAAAAGTGATGCTTTGGGAAGAGGTAAGGTTTGCTGGCAGAGCTAATACCTTGTTTGTTTACATAGATAGTTGAGAAAAGTTAACAGACTTTCAGACACAGAAGTTCTTCTACAGGTCTGAAAGAGAAAATTGCACTATTCTGGCCCATTCTTAAAAATTACATAGAGAGAACAGACATGACAGCCCTGGACAGTCAGTTCTGCCATGGATAAAGCCAGCTTGCAGGGCAGCCCTGGGAGCCTAGGTGCTCCAGGAATCTTAATAGCCTCTGTGAAGCAACAAATTCCTGAAACCTTGCTCTTAGTTCAGTAAATGTTTGTCAAAACAGCAATGAGCAGCATTTTCTGGCCAAATTATTTCCAGCTAGTTCTAGGTGGATATTAGTAATGCAGCTGTCAGTTTTCATATGATGGTTTTTAAACAGACACCCTTTTATTACTCATCTTTTAAGATATCTTCCCTTTTATCTTAAGCAAAATAACTGTGGGTACCATTACTGATGGTTTCAGATACTACGGGACGGTAACATTAAGATGATACCCAGTGGAAGATGGTCAGTGTAGCAGCAGTTGCAGCAGGGAATCTGGTGACAATGCTACAAACTGAAGGATGCTCCATGCTGAAGCCTGGCAAGGAGCTAGAAGCAGATAAGGCATCTGTATAATCTCACTGTGAGGTGAAAAGGGAGAATAATCCCAAATCAAATGTATTCAGCTGAATGGAGCTTGTGAAGGGGCCACTGTTTGCTTAAACAGCTTTTGAGAGGAATCTTAAGAGGACAGACTGGCCTGGTGGGCAGGTTGCCTCTACTAAGGTGCCGCTTCCTCTAGGGAGCCACAAAAGAAAACATTTGCCCTTTTTCCCGGCCGTATTGAAACAGCCCCTTCTCCTTCCCTTCTACTCCCTGCCAAACTTGGGGTATCTCCTGCTGCGAGGCAAGAGTCACTGCGGTCCTAAAGAGAAGGAGCTAAAGAAGAGTTTCCAGTTCTGTAGGAATATGTGCACGGCACTATGGGTCTGCAGGAGCCCAAAGCTGTGCTCAGCTCCATGAAACCTGTTAGCTGAGATGTAAATACTGGAGTTCTTCTGGTTTCTGAAAGGAAAGAAGGTACTGGACTTAGCTGAAGTTCTACAAGCATATCTGATCTCATGTCAGCTAAAAACTCCTGAAGATCAGCTTAAAGCACTAGCCTGTTGCAAAGAAAAGAGCCAAACCTCAGTCTGGAGCTTTTGTTAGGTTAAAAACAGAAATGCCATTAAGATGTTCAGACAGGCTGGGAGAGTTGGGGTTGTTCTGGAGAAGAGAAGGCTCCGAGGAGACCTTTTAGAGTGGTCTTCTAGCACCTAAAGGGAGTCTACAAGAGAACAGGAGAGGGACTTTTGACAAGGGCATTTAGTGATGGGACAAGGGGAAACGGCTTTAAACTGAAAGAGGGTAGATTTAGATTAGATACCAGGAAGAAATTCTTCACTGTGAGGTGGTGAGGCACTGGAGCATGTTGCCCAGAGAAGCTGTAGATGCCCCATCCCTGGAAGTGTTCAAGGCCAGACTGGATGGGGCTCTGAGCAACCTGATTTAGTGGAAGGTGTCCCTGCTTATGGCAGGAGGGTTGGAACTAGATGGTCTTTAACCTGACCCAAACCATTCTGTGATTATATAAAATAAAGTATAAAACTGAAGTGGGTCTTCAAATAAAGTATAGAAGCCAATTTGCCTTGCAAATGCCCTCTCTGATAACTGCTTTCTCCTGGTAACTTCCAAAATAAAACTCACCTATTCCAAAATTTAAAAATAAATCACCTATTAAAAATTTTCAAAATTATCTATTCCAAAATAAAATTCAATGTCTGAGGTGACATCTGGGAGATCTATAGAAGTCTGGTTTAACTAGGATAAAGCTAAGGTGAAAGACAGGTCAAAATCAAGCTTAACCTGGCTATCTGCAACCTCTGTGGAGAAAGATTACCATCTTACTGGGCAGATCATGTTTCTGTTATTACCAATAACAATCTGGTTTATACCATTTACTCTCCCCTCTTTCTTAGGCCTCTGACAGCTGGGAGACTCACACAACACCTGGGGTGAAGCTCTGATGAGACTGAGTCATGTTACTGAATCAGAAGTGTCTCAGATCATATCACGAACTGTGAGAATGTGTAGGTCCTCGCCCCAAGGCGCTCACAGCCCAATCCAGAGAGCTTGAAAGGAGGAAGGTCATGGTAAAGTAGGGACATCTCTGCTATTTTGAATGTTGTGATTTATAGCTGTATTTTTTTCAAGAAAGGCCATCTTTTATTTTATCACATTTTGATGTTGAAGCATATTAAGTCTTACAGGTGTTACAGTGCAAACAGGCTGCCTTTCCACGTATGCTGCTGTGGAGGAATGGTTTTTCTTGTGCAATTATCCATGAGGATCAAACTTTATGAGGGAACAGTTTGGTCTGAGCTGCTGTTCCTCACTGGACTGTTCAGAAAGCACTAAGGGGGGGCAAAGCCAACCATCTTTACAGCCTCACTGGGTGACAGGAACAGGCTGCTGCCTCTGGCTATGTGCAGAGACCCTCCTGCTCCACAGGAGCTGATCCTGTTATGCTCCGTGGAGCAAGTCTGAACAGGGTGAAATGAAGAGGAAATGCCAGTTCCAGCCCTCCCAGATGGCTCTGGGCTACTTTGTACACTAACTTTTTCAGACTCGGGAGGTTTTGCATGTTAGTTCCTCACCATCCACAAACTGCTTTTGGATCAGCACTGGAAAGCCACCCCACTTGAGTGATTCGGGGGACGTGAGCTACATCGTGTTTACTGGGCTGCCTGCTCTGCTCTGCTGTTTTGGTAATCCTCTGCTCTCCTGCAGGTATTAACATGTACAAGAAAGCTTCATCATAATAAATAATACCACAACGTGCCACTTTTTTTTATTTCCCGTCCCTCAAAGATACCATCATACTTTTAAATCAGTCCCAGTGAAAATCATCAGTGGGGCTGCAGAAAGGTCAAAGGTTTGCTGGTTTAGGATTTCATGGGAATATATGCTTGTTTGGACTTGGCCCAAAAGCTTCGTTTACCTGTTTGACAGGTAACAATTAGCGAGTAATAGCTCTGCCGGCTGGAATGTGGCTGCGAGGGCCAGCAGGCGCTGGGTTACCTGGTGGGCAGGTGTGGGTGCAGCGCCCAGATAGGTATGTGCATGCACAGCATTCCTGGGAATCAGTTTTCCCTTAAAGATGCAGCGATGACTGCAGGGCACAAAAGGGCTGGGCTTAGCCCAGGCTTCCAGATACTGGAGCTGTTTGCAAGGTAAAGAAATAAAGTAAATAGTGGAAGAGAAGAGGAGCTGAGGAAAGGGCTGCAAGAAGCTGCCCCTGTTTTTCCTTCCCTGGAGAGAGGGGAGTTTTGATTCTTCCCCAGGAATCTTGATAACAGAGAATTGAGTGTGATTACAGTGTCATGGGAGATAAAAACAGAAAGAAGGGAAAAGCCAAACTCAGTTGGCACGGGATAGATGTGAAGTGGGGAAATCCTCTCTCAACTGGTTTAGAAACGGTTAAACAGCTTATGTGCAATTACCTCAACTCTGCCATTAGCAAGAATTCAAGCCTCATCGAATCCAAGCCTCATTGGTTTATCGAATAAAACCACTTTATCTGTTGCAAATGGCCCCATTTCCAGCTCCTGCAGCAGTCAGGGAAGATTCCTGCATCAGCCCCTCCCTAGAGGGAGTCTGGTATAAATTATGTTGGCAGTTGGGGACATTTGCAGATGGTTTTAAGATGTTTGATTTTTTTTTTTTTTTAACCACAGCAAGTGACCCTTCTCTTTTAGAAACAGAAAGGTTTGCTCATTCTTTTCATATTTTATTCCCATTTGTGAACAGGCTTCTCTGTTTGTATATTTCCACTTGGGTGTTTCATGCTTGACAATTGAGCTATTGTGTGACTTTGGAGAAACCACATCCCCTTTCCTGGTCTCTGTATTTTCGCCTGCACAGTTGGAGCAGTGAGTCCCATGTTATTAACCATGAGAGACACAGATTATAAGTACTGCTAGTTATAAACATGTATGCTGTTACAGATACATATTGCATCATACAGTAATTCCTTTAAACCTTATTTCACTGTCAAAGTATCTTGTACTTTTAATAAAAACCATGTCCTTTTTTTACTTATAAACAGCTTCTCTGGCTGAAAGGACTTTGTCCTTGGGGTACTCGTTGATGTCATTTGAGGAAGAAGAAATCAAAGTATAATTAGAGACCATTTTCCTTGATCTTAAAGGACCCGGCATCACTTTGAGTCATTAAGCATTATTTGTACACTGTTATTTGGTAGGACCTTCATTAAGAGGGAGTCTCTTTGCTCAACAGTGTATGGGCCAATAAATGGTCATTAACCCTGACTACTAGCTGACACAATAGCAAGGTTAGTATTTATTCTCACAGACTTCATACAAGCCACAAGCAAGCACTATAGAAGCACAGAGACATCTCTGCACTGTGGATCAAACCAAAGTAAAATACAACCCAACTCTTTCTCAGAAAGTGCTGAGAAATACATGACAAGCCCTGTCCCTCTGCCCACTACCACTGCATGAGAAGATGCAATCCTCTGTCCTGGTTTGGTCCAAAGGCTCATACACTGCACTCCACACCTCTGACAGCCCCTGCCCTGGACATTTTTGGAGGAGGTGAGCAGTACTCTTTCCCTTCCAAGCATCCTCCATTCCATGTCCCAGACTTCCTCAGCTGGAGCTTGGATCTGCATCTCTGTGTTTCACATCTCTGAGTCAACACTGTTTTGTGAATCAGTCTGACCCCTGTTTGAACCCCTGTATACTTTTGACCTCCATAAGGATATGTGACCATAAGCCCCACAAGTTATGAGGTACTTCAAATAATCATTTTGTTTGTTATAAACCACATTTTTGACTGTGGCATTTGGCATCTATGGTACTGTGTGAAACAGCAGGAAGATGTTCTTCCTGTCTGTCATTTATTGCTGGTCTATACAGCCTGCAGACTCACGCACGTTTTGGTGTGTCTTCATACCACGACCATTTTGACCTTGTAACATTTCTGATTGCCTGCCCTTTGGGCATGGAGGACAGGAACTGCATGCAGTGTTCCAGACCTGGGATGCTCTGCATTTGCCTGCAACCTTCTGCCCACTTCTAGGTTTTGTGTCCCTGTGGGGGACTTGATCACCCCATCACATGAAGTGAGTAGAAAGAGTTCCCCTGATTTCAGCAGGACTGGAAGTCCTGGGAGCATCCCTCGTTAATGAGAAGGGGAGTGCACAGAGAAGCTGAGCCATGATTAGTGCTGAGTGATGTGCTCCTCTAGTCCTTGGGAGGAGGAAATTTTATGTGCACAGGGAGACCAGTGATTACTCATTAAGGAAGAAGAGAAATGAAGAGCAGTACCAGCGGCAGCCTTGGGAGAGAGTTTTATCTCATTTTTACCTCTTATAAATATTTTTGTGAATACAAGGAATTCAGCCTTTCAGTTTGGTGCTGCTCTCTGCTATATCAGCACTTTAGCCAGAACAATTGGAAGCATTTAAAGAGTTGTATCAATTTTAGATGACTCAGGAACAAATGGGATATGAAGAACTTCTAAAGACTGAAAGAGAAGCTATTGTACTAAATGCTTTTCTAAATGGACACCTGGAGGAATGAAGCTGTGGAGAGGATGGTTTGGAAGGCAGCCTTCCCCTTTAGCAGTGCAGTCATGGTGATTTAAACATACCTTTTGGAAGCACACACTGTTTTGAAGGAGCTTTCAACTATCACCCAGTGAAGGTTGCAGTGAATGACCCGTTGAGTGTTGGAATGACTCCATTTGCTACCTAGTTCTGTACAAAAGGTTAGCAATACTTCAGGCTGAACAAGGAGACACTGAAGAGTATGACAAGGGCTCTGTTGTTCACTGGTAACTACCAATAAAGTAGTGGTAGTATTGGTAGTTATCCAATAGGTCTAGATAAAGGGGGTCATAAATGACATCTGAAGTAGTATTTCACCCAAGCAAAGGATATTAGAGGAAAGCAACATCGGAAAAGGATCAACTCAAAGGACCTCACCACCACAGGTTATTCCCAGGCAGCACCACACGGCGTAAGGAGGAACAGAAAACACGTGGCTTTATTCTCTGTGAAGTGTTTGTGGAGTTTTTGTCACCATAGTGCCGAGTCACCAAATACAGAAAGGTCCCTCCCATGATTCATAACTGAACCCACAGTGGCCGTTGCTGTTTCTGGTCAACCTTCTGGCTCTGCCAGAGCTGTGTAACAGCTGAATGGAGCAATGCTGAGCACTTAGAGGCTGCTCCATCCTCCCAGCATATTGCAAACATTACTACACCCAGCAACTCTTTATGAGCTTTTTCTGGGCAGGTGAAAAGAGCAGACAGATCTATGGATTATGTCATACAACCATAGGTCTGACAGGTGTCACCTGCTATTACCAGGGTAAGGGTTCAGAAACACTGCATTATGAGACCTTGGGTTCAGCTCCCCATCTCCAGACTTGATCTATTTGGGAGGCAGTTTTCTGAAACATTTATCAGCTTGAGGCTGATAACCTAATATTAAGAAATTTTTAGCCAAAATGGTTCTGCTGCAAGTGGCAGCAAGGGTAGAGAAAAATACACTATTTTTTCCAGCTTTGTTGTTTTCATACTTGTGAACAGTTCCCCCATTCACATGCTTCCAAGGAAGATGCTGAAAGTTAGCATGGTATCAGGAGAGGCAGATGGAAAAAAAAATACTGCTTCAGGAGTCTGCCTTGAAAATCTCTTTGAAATTCAAATTTGTTCAGCAGAAGCATTGTAAAGTCAGCAGCTGAATACATCTGGACTTCCATCCACACCGAGCACACGCCAGGCTATGTGTGGCCTAAGAGCAGGCATCTCTGCTGAGATGATTATCCTGGAGACAGAAGTCCTCTGTGAAGACAAACTGCCCAGCAAGGCTTTCTGGAGCTGGGACAGAGGACAGACAAAAAGCAGCACGAGGGGGGAATACTGGGACTGAAGTCTGGGAAGGTGGGCAGACAGACTGCAGGTGGGAACCAGAGCACAGGGAGCACTGGACTGCCTGGATGAGACTGGAGCAATGGAGGGTACTTCCAGGCACAGCAGTAACAGCGGGGCTGACTGAAGACAGACATGGGGGCATGGAAAGGACTAGGACTGTTTGAACTAGAGCAAACTGAGAACTAACAGAGATGGAGGGAAAAGTGGTGAGGCTGGTCTGTGAGGAATAAGGACTACTAATGGCTGTGGTGGGGACCCAGTCTGGGCAAGACCAATGACTGTGAGTGGCCTCCTGCCTCAGCCACCATGTTTTCCGCCTTTCCCTGGTGCTGGATTGTCCGGAAATCTCCGTGTTACTGATACTAATTACACTACCAGGAGCTTCGTCACTGCAGGAAAGTCAGTTTTTGGATGCCAACTGGACCACAGATGGATGCTGTTTCTAACGCTAGAATCACAGAATTATAAAGCAGCCCAGATTGGAAGGAACCTTGAAAGATCATCTGGTCCAACCTTTCACATGAAAGGGAACCTAGATGAGCTTATCTAACACCCTGTCCAATTGCATACTGAAAACTGCTAGTGATGGGGACTCTACCTAGAAGGTTGAAGAACTAGACACTTTGGGTAGGACAATGGGAAACTGGATTAACAGTAAGTGGATGTCAGAGCTGTATTGGTCCAAGACGTGGAAGTCATCAGTCAGAGCACGAGGCCAGTCAGCTTTCCTTGGCAGCAGCACAACAACAGGCAAAATGCTGCTGTTCTGCTACAGGACAGCACCTGCTGAGACCACTGTGGAAGGTAGTGCTGAGACCCCAGGGGAATGACCTGCCTCATTCTGCCCTAGGACAGTGTCCCAGACATCTTCAGCACGGACAGCAAAGGCTGCAAGGAGGTACTAATACCTCAAGGAAGTAACTACCAGGAAACAAACATGATTTAAATTAAAGAGCAGTGTTGTCACAAGGACAATAGGGTACAAACAGACTTTGACGTATTCCGGGTGGTAGAGAAAGTGTGACATCTAACCAGGTGAGAAGTGAGTTACTAGAAGAGATCCTGCAGGAGGAACAGTGAGAACAAGGGCCTGAGGGGCTCACAGATGCATTTTGTCTGGGAAACCCTGCCAGGACCACCCAAAGCCAGGATTCAGTGGGGCATGTGAGCCCTCCCAGACCAATTGCTTGAGCACTTCCATTTTGGCAATTCCCAATTTTTGAATTTTCTTTGATCTTCCAGGGCACTTGCCTAATTATGTACTAGTTGTAGGAAAGAAAAAAAAAAAAAAGAAACAGAAAAAGAAAACTATCTGTATTAACAATTAAGTTCTGAACGAAGAACTTGTCTTACTCAAAACTGGTTGGGACAAAGCAAACAGTGCACTGTTTGACTGCAATCCAGCTAGTGATGGCAAGCCTTTGTGGAAAATAAACTGCAGCCATCACAGCTCAGGGGATTCTTTGCCTGCCAGAGATAACAAAAGTTATGAAGGATAGGAAGAAGCATCCCTTGGATAGTCTTTAGGATATAGTCTCTCCTTCAGACTGGGCAAAGATCAACACGAAGAGTTAGTGGCTTTCTAAGGAATGTTTTATGATGGAAGACTTTAGATGGTAAAGGATTTGTTCCCTAAGTGACACATAATTTATTAAATCTCTTCAGTTCTGTGAAATAAAAAGCAAACACAAGTCTTCACACCCAAGCAAACACAGAGATGGGCTCTTATGCAACTCCACCCCCTGTGGCTGCTTTTTGCCAGTTTCCTCAATGGCTTAATTTAAACAAAATCCCAGGACAGGCGCACTTCAGAAGGCTTCAGTGTAACCTCAGCCTGAGCCTCCTTTTAAAGTGGCAGGTCCCCAGGTTTTTCTCCAAAGGCATGAGTGCTTATTGGCATCCTGTGTTGTCTAGGGGAGAGTATTTAGAGATTGGTGTAGGCAATGGTAATAGCTGTGCTGCTTGGACTGCTGCTGATGTTTCTTTCTTTGTAAGAATCAAGGGAAAGTATTTGGAATTAACATGTCATACTTGCTTCTTCCCTCTTCCCCCTATTACAAGGCTTACTCGCTTCTCCCCTCCTCCCTCTATTGCAAGGCTTACACAAAGAGCACAGTAGCATAAGCTTTGCATTGCATGAAAGTAATATTCAGTCCCAATATTTTGTAAGTAATTGGTAACTGAGAATTTTTATTATATCATTGTTAAACATAACAATATTTTCCTTCTATGAGCTGTGTATGTGACACTGTATAGGAGTTTAAACCTCAATCACAAATATTAGATATTAATGCATGCACCTTCCAGATCACCAACATGGAAAGGCAAGCTCACAAGTATTTCTAGTTCTGAGAACTGCCACCATAGGCTGTGTTGTTCCTTCCTATCACGTCTCCAGGGTCTTCCAAGCCTTCTTTGCTGTGGCTTCTCTAGTGGCTGTCATGATGCTTCCTAATCAACAACTGCAGAAGTCCATGGGAGTTTTTCAGTATTTATTAGCAAGATTTGGAGTCCTGCCCCTAAGAATGGTAGGGAGACTGCTCTTGGTTCAGGCCCATGGTGCTGGATGGAAGCCATGGGAGAAATGCTTGCTCCCATCAGGAGACTTGGTAGTTCTCATAAAACAATAGGTAACGTCATTTTCTTCTCTTTATTTCAGCCTTTGACTGTATAGAGGACAATTATGATAATTTACTACATAAAAAGACATGCAGGAAAGTTTAATACAGTTCTGTCTTTGACTACAAACACCAGATGCTGCAGAGTCTCAGTCATATAGATTTTTTAATGAAAAGACATCCTTTGTCCTTGGCACAAAGGAAAAAGAAATTCTTGATCTTTTAAAAGATCTCACCACTATGCACTTGAAATATGACATTAAAAGGCAACTTGAAATTATGTTTCAAATGTTAAGCTAAAAATATTAACCTAAAAAGATGTAAAGGTGAAGGTGGCTCAATAAATCTGTCCCTGTCCCATCCCGTCCCTCCTCATTCCATCCTTAATGCTAGGAGGCAAGCAATAGAGCATGGTCTGCAGGTCCTGCATGGTCTGCAGGAAGGCGCTTGGGACTTAAAGGTGGATTTTTTTTTTGTGCACCATTAGCAGCAGAATAATGCCTCTGTCTGGAAGGGGAGTTGCTGTTGGAGGCAGCAGAAAAAAATAATCACCAAGAGCTTTGGGTAATATTCAGGGCTTCTGTCAACACTACCCAAATTACCAGAGCACTTACCATAGAGGCAAACCTTGGGAAATCACGTCAAGTGTTTAGCAACCAGTGATCTCATACCTTTTCTTATTTGAGCAGTGCAGGATGAAAGCCTCCTACAGAGCTTGAGCAGACAATTGACATGTCCCAGCCTGTTTCCTTCAGTGGCTAAAAGAAGTAATGGCAGACATTTAAATAGAATCGCCCTCTGTCTGTGCAATTATCTCTGAAAATATGGTGGAGGATGATATGGGCAGCCTTTACAGGTAGGAGAGATATTTGAGGTTCTGTGCAGCACTTTGGGCTTGGGAAGTAGTTTAATCTGGTCTTGGAATATCTCACCACACTCACTTGAAGGAGAACACTCACCCAGGATGTCCAACTTTTGAGGACAGGTGGTTTTGCACACGTTAGCTCATGCAGGAGATGACAGACACTTTGAGGAGGAATATCCAAGTGTGTTTCTTTATAGAGCCTTGTCCTCCAAGCCCTTTTTAGCCTCCTTTTCTGTTAGCCAGCAAGCCCCAATGGCTATGCCAAGGCAGGGGTTGCAAAGAACAGTTATGCGACAAGAGTTAGTAGGAAATAAACCAGGAGCACTCCACAAAACACACAGTACAGATTTATCAGGTTCAATCTCCACACCAAAGCCAATGGTAATGCAATGCTGGTGAGCATCTCTGTAGGCTACTCCTCCTCTCTTTTAGATGCTGCTGTGTAAATCTAACCTTAGGACCTATGATAATTTCAATTCCATTTATCCCTGTGATCTTGTGAAAACTCTTCTGGTCTTTACAAATGCTCTCCCTGAGAGGCTGAATGAGGCAGGGAGTCAAAAGGAAGTTCACCTTTCTAACCCTGAGAAATACCCTGCTAAGAACTGAAAGAAGCTAAGAAGGTCACTTACAGAATATTTTTTTTCATAAATTCACAGATTGGATTTTTTTTTTTTTAGAGGAAAGTTTTACTTCAGTGTGATAAATTTCCCACTAGATTTTATTTTAGAGTCTAGTGATTCAGAAATCCTTAGTGAAATGTCAGACATTTTCAGACAGGTTTTGTAAATAATTTGGAACTAAATCTTTTAAAGCCTTCTTCCTCTTTCCCCCAGAGCATAGCCAGCTCTGTAAAATGCCCTGGAAGAAAGGACTGCTGTGCAGTAAGTTACAACTTTATAATGGTGTAAAAAAAAAAAAAAAGACGCAAACAATTAATGTTACACCTGACACTTACTTATGAGCACACAGAAACAATTTGACACCTGTAAAATCCCTTGCCAGCCTTGTTTAAACTCACTCTGTGAAAGACATGGGTACTAGTCACTTTTATTACCTGCAGTGCAGAGACCATGCATTTTAGAGCCTGTTAAATAAGTTGGGTCAGATCCACAGACAGTGTAAAACAAACTTCTGTAGTTACTCCAACAATCTGTGGTCACAGAGGTCTCTCTGGAGTCATTGCCAGGGAACTCTTACCTCAGGTGCAACCTCCATGAGCTGCAGACACACCAGTCTCCTTCCTTGGATACCACAGCTCCCCACCTTGTGTCCCCAGTGGAGGTTCTGGAAGTAGGGGCTGAGCTGCTGTGACCTCTGTCAGCCAGCCAGCCTGGTTCCCAGCCCTATCTTGCTCTCTTGAAGTTTCTTCTGAAGCCCTGTGGTCCAACCCCATCCATCCCCATCCCCTTGCTGCTGTAGTGCTACATTCATGAAAAAGGCATATTTGAATAGATCTAGCCAACAGTGGAGAAATTAACATTTGTAGGGGAACAGAAGGGCATAGACCAATGGCTGTAATGTGTTTCTCCCCACTGGGAAGGCAAGGAGGAGTTAGTTGGCTGCTGGCCGAAGGTTGTGTTAGCACAACTCTTCAGGATGACTAAATCGCTCAAGGTAAAAGGGTGGTGAAATTTGATTTGAGTTGCTCTCAACTGTGAAAATGCACTTATCGCAAACTTCTCCCAGTTCATGGAAAGAGTCTGCATCCAAGCTTCCAGCAGTATCTGGTACAGATCTCATTCTGTCCAGCTCTCAATCTCCATGAGACGGGAGTGAGAAGGATGTGATGCTCCAGCCACCCTCTCCCCTCACTGAGCTCGAATCAGAGGCAACTGGATGCAGTCTGCAGCTGGGTTCTTTACTCCCATGGAGCAATACAAGTCATGAAATCCACCTCATGAGATGTTATAAAAAGTACCTCTCAGCTCTTTCCCACAACTTCCAAGGTTTTATTCTCTATTCATGGATATCTCTGCTCATATCATCCTCACCCTTGAAGGTGGTGCCCATCAGTGTCACAGCTGCATCTCAGCAGATCCCTGCCCAGCTGAGCTCTCCTAAAGATGCCACAGGGAGTGCTTGGTGTGGAACTCCCCCCCCGCCAGCACATTAATGGGGACACCACTTCTTGCAGTCAAAAGAGATGACCCAGATGGTCTGCCTCTGCAAATCTGTAAATCCCAGTGACTGGAACTTCAGCCTGCAGCAAGCTGAGCAGATTTACTTTCAGTTTTCTCTGGAACAGCAGCATCAAAGGTTACAGCTCTTGTGGTACTAGTGCCATCTAGTCATAAATTTAAATCAGAGTTTGACTCTGAATCTTCCCTCATGGATTTTACGTCTCAGGTCATTCTTTCCCAGCAATTGAGGGATAAGCAGTTACATGTCTGAACTTGCAGTCATAATTCTGCGGCCAGTTATCAGACGTGATGTGTCAAGTATCTGCATCTGATTAAAAGGACTGTGTACACATGCCTCCTTTTTAGCTGCAGTATTCCTCAGTCATGCTGAATGTGTGAACTCATGAATGATGCTCATGTGAATAGTCATCTAAACAACTAGATGTTTTTCCAGTGGCTCACCCAGATCTGCCTCTGCCTTTATTCCAGGAGGTTCTTTTTCCCTTGTTCCCAGTGTGAGAACTTAGCTTTGCCTGTATTTTAGGTACATGCTGCAAGTATCACTGCTTTCTCTAGTGCCACTGGCATTTATCCTAGATTCTTCAGTTCTGACATGACTTTCAAATGTCCTTTTTTCCTCGCTTTCATACACTCCTACCTAATTTTGATGGTCTGGGGAATGCTGAATTTCTGGGTTTAATTAGGTTTTAAATGCACTAACACAGTTCTGGCCTTTGCTCCTCATCCATTTGTCCCGCCGCTGGAGGCTCCTGCACCCACCAGCCTCTTCCATGTCTGCATTTCAAATAATGCATCAATTGTTGGCGACATCCTGGGAGGGCTGGTGTGTGTTTGCAAAGCTTCTCTTGGCAAGGGGACAGTGTGCTTGCAATTACAGCCAAATAACTCGGGCCTCCCAACAATAAAAATGTTACTTTTTTCACCTCTGGACTCTGACAGAAGTGAGGAGGATGACTTTGGCTGCAGCACACCAGGAATCAGATGAGCCACCCAACGGCCGTGGGGTGCGAGTACATCCACACCCCTTCTGCGAGCACAGCCTGATAGGCCACGGGCCTGTGGCATGTTTTGTATCAGATTAATCACTGGTTTTGCATATTGAAATGCACAATGCCTGCCAGGATCTTAACTCTTCAGGCAAATTTTTCACACCACAACTGAAACCACTTCTAGTGAGCAAAGCATGAGACCTCCACAGGTTCCCTTAACGTCGCAGCGGCAGGGTGATATCTGAGAGAAAGCTGGCAGTCACTGCCTGCCTGTGTCCCTGGCACACTGGCTGCCTCACCCTGCAGAGCACAGCACGCAGCCTCTGCTCAGAGCCACAGCTTCTGTTTCTCTAGGAAGCACCTCAACAGCACGTAATGTGTCAGAGCTTCTTGGGAAATATTTTTGCATTGCTTCATGCCCCAAGTAATTGCTTAAGCCCCCCTCCCTCCTCTGCTCACACACATTTTAATGCCTGCCCCATCCCGCTTGCCAATTTTCCTCAGACTGGTTATGCAGAGTAGGATGTATGTGCTGCAGCATGGCACCCGTTCCCTCCCATCCTTTGGGAGACCTCTCCTCTTCCCCAGCTCCCCCTGTAAGTGGTGGCAGTGGCATTTGGGCCGTCACACCCCTGATGGAGCAGCTGACCCCACAGCCAGGCAGAAAGGCACACACACGGCAACCCCCTCCTTCCTGCTTGTCTCCAGCAACACTCCATCTCCTTGTTTTTCTTCACAATCTGTTGGGCTTAATTTTGGCACAAGACCTCAGGAGACAGATGGCCATGTCTGGGGTTTGCGATGCGGAGGAGGCATGGCATGGGTGTCCCTCAGGACGTTACTGCTGCTGGCAAGCTGAAGAGAAACAGGGCAAGGACTCACCTGCTGGTCGCATCATTTCAAGGGTGTATTACTTCATACTGGCATAGATTTGTCCTGGCCAAGTAGCACTCTCCCTGCCAGGGCCCAGACTTGAGCAGGGGAGAGTGGGCTTGAAAAAGCCACCCTTTTCTGGAGATGGGAGAGAACCTCACCATATGGACAGCTGTGCTGAACCACCCATACCCAAGCCAGAAATCAAACCCAGGCCTATTTTATTTACAAGTAGTGACAGAGACATCCCCAGCTTCCTATCTGACGCCTGTCTCTGTGTGGATGCAGTGCCTTGTGCAGGTCTGCCCCTTCCCAGTGCCGAGTGCCCCCCAAGCCCCCACTCCTGGAACCTGTTGCAGCACTGGCTAATGCTCAAGGCATCTGATCCTCCCCAGTGTCACCCACTCTGCTCCTGATAAGCTGAAACTGTCCTCTGGGTATCTCACATGCATTTGAGATTTGTCCAGGACTAGTGGGTTAGCCATTTCCAGGAGGAGGCTTGGGCCAGGCACTGGAGTGCTCACCCTGAGAAGAGCAGATGGTTTTATCACCTTTTACTTGAGATGTCCTCACATCACTGCTAAAGCTGCTAAAGCTTGGCATGAGACAGGGCCCTCCCCATGCCTGTGAAAATGCACCAAATCCCAGCCACGTTACAAGCTGTTTAAAAGCATCCTCTTATTGACACAGTAGACCTGAGTTCCTGTGGGGTTTTGTGTTACTAATGTCTGATCTGGCTTCCGGGAACCAGCAACTGCCAACAGCAGGAACATTTTGAAAACTATCCTATGCATATCCTCTGGTGAGTGATAAATTGCAAGCTCCTGTGGCCACTTTCTCTACAGCTGGGGATTTTTCTTCTTATCTCCCTCCTCTCTCTACTCCCTTATTTTTTTGAAACTAATAGGGAGTTAATTATAAGTCTGACATGCAATTGAGTCAGCCAGTGGCTTCACAGCTCAGCAGGGGTTGACACACAGATAAACAGCCAGACACACAGACACACATGCTCACACACGTATGCACGCACACACGCACGCTCACTCATGACTGCATATGCCGTTTCTCTTAGAAACCTGGATCTACAACAATGATGAATCCACTGTGGTTTTGGCCAGTGGTGGAAACTTGTCCCAGGCAGTGACCTTTGGCCAGACTGGTGAGATGTGAACTGAGGAAAATGGGCTTGCTCTTCCTTTTGCCCTAAAAAAACCCCCAACAATTTCCTTGGAAATTTTTCTTCAAAAACTACTCTGGTGGCAACGCAAAGCACACTACTCAAAAGTAAGGAACTGGAGAAGGGATTTGGCTTGACAGAGGAGGCACTCATGCCAGTGGACCCCTGCTCAGGCCACCCCCAGGCTCTGCACGGGCCCCACATGGAAAGGTGCTTTTGGCTTGACCCAGGACTTGGTGAACACTTGCTGCATGTCCATGCCAGGGCCCTGGCCCTGACACTGCCCAGCTTACATGTGCTTTCTGTGCCTGTTTTGAAAGCCATAGCAATACTGCTCTGTTTTGTCATAAGCTGTTACAAGAATAATTGCACAGCTCTCTGTGGGGCACATCTGTGCTCAGGTCTGGAGCACCACTGGCAAGCTCAGAGGAAAGGCAATCCTGAGTTCAGAGCAGAGTTTAATTAGGGAGTTATAAATTGAGCACAGGGCTACAAGCTGGGAATAGATGGATTATCAATTGCAGTATATAGGCATACTCCCTGTTTTCACTGGCTTCAGCTGGGGTCCTGAGCAAAGTGGATACATAGGTGTCATTGAATGCATGCAGTGACAGAAGTAGGGGAACCTGACTTTTACAACCACCTAAATTTTGGGAGATGACACACAAATAAGGAAAGTTGATTTTTTTACCATGCTGATAATCTCATGCATAGGAGAAAAGGGTCTGCTGCCTGCAGAGGTTGTGCTTCCAAACAGGCTGCTTGCTGCTATGGCATCTCTCCTGGTGCAAAAGATGACAGCTTGAATCTCTTTGGGAAAAACAAAGCCACAGATGTAACAGTCACAAATTAATCAAGGTCGCTTTTGCAGCACAAGGCACAACCCAGCAGTTATAAGATTCAGGTTTATTTTGATTGTGGCACTCCTGTAGGACTGGTTGCAAATAATAACCATGGTTTGGCACTCAAAATAGATAGTGACAGAACACAGACAGTGACAGAACCTGCACTTTGTAAGGTACGAGAGGAGGTGAGTTGGTCCTCAGCAGCTGCCTGCCTGTCCGTTCTGGGTTTGCAGCTGTGTCCAAAGCCCTGCAAACTCTCAGATTTCTTAACCCAGAGAAATGAAACAGCTGGCAAGAGCAAGGAAGAAACTGAAGGGTGGAAAGCACTTTCAAGGAGATCTTGATTGCTTTGGTCTCACAAGCAGCCTGCAGAAAACCTCAGCCAGTTTCATATCCACTGGCTGGAGACCTGGTTTAACTCCAGCTGGCAGCTAAGCCCCACACACCCACTCCCTTCCTCCCTCTCTGTGGGATGTGGGAGAGATTTGGAAGGGTAAAAGTGAGGAAACTCATGGATTGAGATAATAACAGTGTACAGCAAAAGCCCTATGTGCAAACAAAGCAAAACACGGCATTCATTTACTACTCCCCACGGGCAGGCAGGTGTTCAGCCACTCGCTGGAAAGCAGGGTTCCATCATGTGTAATGGTGACTTGGGAAGACAAATGCCATCACTCCAAACGCAACCTTCCTCCTGCCCCTCAGCTTCATATGCTGAGCATGATGCGTTATGGTATGGGATATCCCTGTGGTCAGTTGGGGTCAGGTCCAGTACTATCTGCCAGAGCAATGACACGTGTCCAAAGCTGTCTGCATTGGGCTCAACCGTGAGCTGATCTCAACATGGCCTGTTGAGACACAAGCCCAAACACTTCAGAATTGCTCAGTCAGCCTCTAATTGCTGAGTCTAGTAATCATGAACCAATGAGATCTGAAATGTGGATCAAACAACAGCTTAAGCGAGTGAGCACTGCAACAACAAACACTCAGAATCCACATATGGATGATATTTTTCGCAAGAATGAATCAAAGCTCCTCACTCTGCCAGTACTGTGTGACAGCGCTAGCTACTCTCAGAAATCGGGCTGGAGGTGCTCGTGCTCCATGGAGGGCTTTGCTCCAACATAGCAAGGTGCAAAGGATCCAACTGTAGTCTGAGCCAAGATGGCCTATAGAGCCAAGTCCTTGCGCCTGGTCTGTGTTTAGCTATTGCTGACTTCATTCAAGGGTACGAACACGGGGCACTTGTGCAAGCTGTCCCTGCTAATGTGCTTGCAAATTTTGAAGGCAGTGGAGCAAAACCACACTTGAGTCATAGCTGAACACACTTGATGGGGGAGGCATTCATATATTTCACTATATTTAGATCAGCCTAGATCTTCTGAAAAAAACAAAAACAGCAAAAAAGGAAGGAGGCATTTTCTTTCGTAGGGCTGTTAAAGAGTAGAGAGAGAAATGAAAAGGGCAAAGAAAATATTAACACTTACTTTGCACCTCTGGCTGCATTCGTGTGTGTCTGCTTTATTTAGAACTGGAAATCTCTAAAATTTGGTAAAGTAATGGAAGACTTAACAGGATGCATGTAGTTCCAGCCTGGCCTGTCTCTGTCAGAAGAACTTGTTGAAATAATGTCTCAAGGTCTGGCTCGGGGACATTCTGGGGAGGTCGAGGTTATATCCTTATTGCTTTCTAGGTAAAAAGGGAGTGATTTAGTGCCTGGATTGGAACAGGATCTTTTATAGAGAAATAAAAATGTTGATCCCAAATTTGAAGTTCAGCCCCAAAGGGGATCTGGAAACAAATTCCTGAAAGAAGCAAAGCAGTGTTTTAAGGACACCTTCCATGTTCAAGAATGCTGAATATTTTACCTTCTAATTAAAAGTAAACTGGGAGAGTAAGGAAAACAGATTGCTTGGAAAGGAAGCAGAGGCTGGGGATGTAGCACCTCCAGTATCCCTCTCCACTGGGGCTACGATGGCATGTGCAGAGGGCTCAGAACAGGACAGACCCACAGCATCTCTCTTACATCCTCTGAGCTGCTCCTCTACTGAACCCCTTTCCCTCCCCATCCTGCCACTCAGAAGTGGAGTCTGCCTCCAAAATCCCCACAAGAAAGCCCAACAAATGAGGCTGCAGTTCCTGCATTTCTCTTCGAGTTGCCTAGGCCTTGAGGAAGAAGTGCTTTATGCTAGATCCTCAGCTGGCTGAGGTTTCACTTAGCAAAATCACAACCTGGAATTGCAAACAGCAATTCTCAGACAGATCGTGCAGCCTTCAGCTTCAGAAGCAGTAAGAGATATAAGTGTTAATTTGTGGTTAAGGCCTATTTATCTGGAACAGCACTAGAGTGTGGCTTGGGCTTTCCTGTAGCACAGCAGTTGGAACTGCCAAAAGAAAGAGGCACTAAAAGTTAATAAAAAGGTCTGAAACAAGCTCATTAAAATACTTGGAAAACTTAACAGTTTGGCTTCATACCATAGGACGAGTATGTGAGAACTTGACTGGGCTTGCCTGCCTCCCTAACAGACTGTCTTGACTTAATACTCATAAAAAAAAATCACCTGGCGCCTGATGCAGTGTTAAAAAGCCCCTACCATGTCAGGTACTGTTGTAATTTGCCCTGGAAAAGCATCTGAAGCAAAGGAATGTGTGAGCACAACTTCAGAGCTCTAACAGGGTACTGGTTGTTACATAAATCAGTGGATACAGATGGCACTTTATTTATTTTAATCCTCAGCCCAAAGTTTCCAGGGGCTGGTAACTGTGCCATCTCACTTGGGTTCATCCCACCTCTGGTTGGACGGATGTTGTAGCAGAGCACTCCCAGAGCAGGCTCTGTGGGTACCACATTTTCTGTTGGCCTGGCCATATCTGGAACCATTTCAAGTAAAATCTAGCCCTGTATTTGACCTCGTTGTTCTATTTACTCACCACAGTAATTAGGCTGGGCAGAGGGAAGACCAACAAGACAAGTAGGATGGACTATTTGCATAGCTGCAAGTGGCTTCTATCTGATTGAATGGAGTAGACTGAACTATAGGTGGATTGTAGGTCAAGAGATTGTTTGAGTTTCGCATTCATGGATGCCCTCTCCAGAGCCAGTGCTTTTGTTAGCCGTTCCATAGCACTCTGTGTTGGCTGCTAGCTCATGAACTGAAGGCTGGATCCCAAGCTGCTGAGGATCAGAGGTTCTGTATCCATGCAGGACCTCGGGAACAAACCCTAGAGTGCTTCAGTGAAGGCTACCCACCATCCATCTCAGCCTATGGTCTGCCTCCTGAGCCCTGGCGGTATAAAGAGACTGATTTATCAACAGTTGAAGCCATCTCTGACTTACTCTTTAGTTCTAGGGTAAAAATTAAAAGATATATGAAGCACCAGCATGGGATTGTTTGCCTAATCCTTCTCCCTCCTACCCCAACTATTTCTCTGGGACGCCAAGCCTTTGGCTAACATTCCACTATCACATCTGGGATTATCCTGCTTCATAATGTTTATCCTGCTTCCTTCAAAGTGCAGTGACTACCTTCAGACCAGGACATAGTATTGAATTTTTCAACCACTGTAGCCTCTATGAGTACAAGGTGTGGGACTTGGTGGCCTTTGGCCTTTTCCCAAGACAAACTCTCAGAGTTTTCATAATATAAGAAGACTTACAGCTTTTTTATGGTAGTGCTTATTTTACCAAGGAAGGTAACTAGTTAGCACTTTTCCTTTTGCCTAGGCTGTATTATGAGTGTATGATTACACAGCACTTCTTCAGCAGTGGATTGCTGTTCCCCGACATGCTCTGGCCAAACTGACTTCTGCTTGAAGAATATCACAGAGCTGAACAGCCAGGACCTTGCTTAGTTTGGGTTACTGAACCCAAAATCTCAGTGCAGGAAGCACACGTTAGCATCTCTCTATGGCAATGGTAGCTCTTAGGGCAGTCCTACCTGTCAACACCACCACAGTCCTCTGCACCCTGGAGTACATAGTATCAGGTACGACCTGTTCCCAAGGACCTCATAAAGAGGAGAGATTCCTGGCAAAACCAAGAGCAGTACGCAGCTTCTCCAGAACCATTCACCGTGTCTCCTCTCTTCACAGGAAGTTCAGTGGAAGATTTCTTGGTAGGAAAAGATCTCTCCTGAAGGGATGGAAAGGAGTGGAAGGTATACACAAGTCTTCCTTCTATACCTTCTCTATTATCAGTAAAGAGCAAAGAAATAGCAGATGTATAACTGATATGTTTACATGAAAGCTGCAGTATTTACGGATGCTTTTAAGGTCATATTTTACTTCAGTCAAGCATTTTTAAAAAAGTAGAGAATATCTTGCAGTTAGTTAGCTAAATACCTTTTCCTGCCTTTGGATTGGGTAAGACAGATACTCACAATAAACTTTATCTGGGGGACAGTTCAAGGAAATGGCAGGAGAGTCCAAAATCCACTTACTCAAGGTCACTCATCCACTCAAGGAGTCTAGGCTGGCTGAGCAGTGACTGTAAATCATCACATTTGACACTGATTCAGTGGCCTATGTAAAACGTGAGTGAGTCTGCACACACCTCCCACTGGAGGAGCATCATATCACATCAGCGAGCTACTGAGCCTTCTGTGAAGAGGCTCAGACTCCACTGGGCATGGAAAGATAATTTTCCACCTTATAACTGGGAGTTCTAGTCAAAGCATGTATATACACAGGAGTGTGGCCAATTCTGTCACCTAAGCCCATTTTAATGGAAATCTAAATTCAAGAAACTGAAATCTGCAAACACAGCCAGGACACAGCTTGGGTACTCCCACATGACACCAAGTCCTAGTAGGAGATATGATGTCATGGCATTACCTCTTGGCATCCTAACAGCTTTCTGGGAGCTCTCTGGGCATCATCACTGTGGTATCCTAATACGTCCCAGTGACCCAGCGAGACAGGGAATTTTACAGATGAGAGACAGCAAAAGTGAATTGCCTGTTTTCTTGACAATCTATGATTCACACAAAAAATCTTGGGTCTCTTGAATGGAAGTTTAATGTCTTATGCACTGAAACACCCTTCCCAACAAAAACACTCAAGAGTCATAGTTAAACCTCCCCACTGGTCTTTTCGGGTGTCAACAAATCATATGTATGGCCAAGTTGTTCCCACAGGCAGCTCTGAGGCATATGGCCCTGATCAGTGCAAGAGACAGGACACTAATTAAATGGTCTAATTCTGATCCAGCAGTTGCCTAATTATGGTGCTACTTGAAGCCTCCATGGAAAAAGTAGGAGAAAAACCAAACAGTTCCTTTTAGTCCTTTAGAATGAAAAGTCTGCAGCCATTTTGCACTGTTGCATCCCTGCTATCATTCTAGACTGTCCACAGTCTATAAAAACCAATGTAGTGTGAGCTAGAGCAAAGCCTATTGGGAGGTACTAACAAAAAAATAGAAACCGCCTACACTAAATTAAATGAGTGCTGTGCATGCACTAAGGTCTCTGTGAGAGAGACTGCTTGTAAATATTCTCTGCAGTCTGTGTAGGAGTTGTATGGAGGCAGCCTAAAGACCTCCAGCAGCAGAAAAATGAGATAAATGGGCACTTACTTGGCTGAGCGTCTGGGAAGAAGGGTTTTAATATATGCAAGAAGAAAATGGGAATCGAAGCTATCAACCTGTGTCATGATGGACTTAAATAATAAAGGCCTGAGCTGCCTTGTACAGCTCCCACCCCATGAGGAGGGTTTCAGAAAGGTGAGAAAGTGTCTTATCTCTCTTCACCTGGCAGCTTTCTGTGTTTCTTGGCTAAAAACTCACAGAAAGATGTCACAAATTCACTGCCTGTAGCAAACTTCCATTATCTGGAAATGCCCTTCCCAGCTGAAACACTCTGTAAAGTATTGGAAAAATAGTTAAGCCATGTAAACAATATTCTTGTGCTTTGCCCAGTCTGGGCTAATCCCAGCCTGCTGTTCTCACAGGAGCACAGGGAGCTCTGCTGTGTGCACACATCCATCCCGATGTACGTGCACAATAAGTGGTGCTGGTGCCACCTTCTCATCAGAGGTTGCTCTGCACTCCCCCCTGCATGGCTCCACTCCCCTATGGCCCTGCCAGGCACTGCCTCTTTGGGATGAAATTCTTCTGTGCTGCCTCAGGCAGTGTCATTCACTTGTCTACTTATCTGGAGCTTATATTTTCAGCCAAAGAGTTCAAGTGTTACCAAGAAAGACAGAAAGAGTAGGAAAGAAGATATTTACCTTCATTTTTCTGAATTGAAACGTTGCTTATGGAAAGGTGGCTTCTTCCCTTTCTTCTTTTTCCTTCCCACCAATACCAAACCCTGCAGTTTCCAATACCTTCCCAGAGCCAGAAAATGTGTGCTTTTCTGAAAGACAGTTCAAGAAACAACTTTAACAATTTTCTTTTTAAAAGTCATACAAAAGGCCAACATCTAGAAAAAAAATTGCAAATAAAAAGCTGTATATGTGACAAGGGATAGCTAACCAAAAATTACACTATTAAGAAGAAATTTCAGACATATTTAGACCTTTACCACAAAAGAACAGATCAATAGAAGGCCCATCCATATTAGAGTAAGGATTGAATGTACATAAGCTGTTTAAATCTATTACATGAGTTTATTTTGTTAATTGTAGAAGCTCTATAGCTTCAGCAGATCTTAAAGTTCATGAATATTAAATCTGAGCTCATCCCACAGAGACAAGTGTCTGGTTACCTTCCATCTTTTTTTCAGCACAGCATAGGGAGGGCCAGGTGCTCACAAAAGTGTGTCTGGTAGCTGGATGAGTGCAATGAGAATATTTCCATTATGTGCAATGGGTTGGGAGAACTGATGTCAGTTCTGGGAAAAAAAAAATCTTTGTGCAAGCTACAAGTTGTCCATCTACAGCTGTAGCTTGCCATGCTGACACAATTAAATTGCCAAGTATGGGCACAGCCTAAGCAGGCTCCTTAAATGAAATAATGCAGGATTTTTTAGGTGCTGGTGTAATCATGTCACAGGACCTGTGGATTTGAGAGGCTCACTTGAAAGGTGGGTCTCACGAATACCTGCAAGGATATAGTCATGCAGGATTTCTCCTACCGTGGTCTTTGGACACTGATTTCCATCACTCTTCTGGATGTGACGGATCATGGGCTGTCCTGGTGTCACAATGACATTGCCAAGGAAGCACAGGAGTGTCCTCCTGGGCATCACTGTACTTGTCTGTAATTTCACTTCAACAATATCTTCCCGATGGTCTCTCCAGAAGAGGAAGTGAGATCATGTTTGAAACTATAATGTCCTATGGTGTAGATGTAAAATTAGTGCATTTGAAACTAGACACCTTGGATGGGCCTTTGAACAACCTGACCTAGTGAAAGATGACTCTGCCCAAGGCAGGGGACTTTGACTAGATGATGTTTTGAGGTCCCTTACAATGTAAACCATTCCATGATTCTATGATTCCATGATCTCCTCCCCACTCCTGCACTCATTTTAGATGCCTATACGTATAAATATATGTGCATGCACATGTATGTGCACAAAGATACATGCATTCACTGGCCAAAATGTAACTCCAGAAGCACCCACGTGAACACCAGCATGTGCAAGTACTGGTATGAAAAAACACCCAGCATGTTCTTTTTCCTATTTATTCAATGCAGTGTTACTTCTGGTTGGCATCCCAGTGTCTCCTGAGCCATTCTCAGACTTGCACATGGACACAAATATATGGGTATACGTACCCAGGAAACAGCACTGGCTGAGGACTGGACAGAATTTATGAATCGATGACAGGAACTGCATCATTTCCTCCTTGTCATTGTGACATTCCCAGGGACTTGGGTGTTTCAGGAACAGAGGAATATTTCTCAAACTGATGCAAGGTCATTTAAAAGAGCCGTGAACCAGGGCATTAAACCTGCCCTTGCTTTGCTGGCCAGCCTTACGTTTTATACAGACAAGAACTACGTTTCCCATGTATCAGTGGCTCTTAGTCATGCTGTCACTGACTAATGCAGCGTGATGCAGCTTGTGCATGAGCTCCAGTGAGACACTCTGCTTCAGCCAGTCATCTCCTCCCCACGGTAAATGGCTGTATTCATAGCAAACGGTGCCCAGGAGAGGAACATCTTCACTCTTACAGCAGCTAGCTCAAAGCCCATAGCTTTTGCTCCACTAGGACTTTTCACTTCATTTCTGTTACCCTTCTCCACTGCTCAAACCAACATGATCTCTATGGGTAGCATCTCATACACTCCATTACTGACAGTACTCAACATTCTGTTATCAGGTAATGTTACTGTCTCCTTTTGACTTCTGGGAATAAAAGATTAAATAAAGTAATTGTTAAGTCCAGTTCTGGAGATATTCCACAGTTTCTGGCATGTTTTTTCTCATTCAGTCATAACCCACTCTGATCTTCCTGTTTGTGCTTTCCTTATTCTGAAATTCATGTTTCTCCAATATAACAAATAATTTATTTGGTTTATTTCAACATCTTAGTGCAAATTGCATTTGTCTTGCCTGAAAAGGTCAGTTGTCTTATAAAAGAAAGGCACCATGTTGGCATGATCTATCTTGAGCAAATTCATGTTGTATTTCCTTCCATTTCCAGTTATCGCCTATGTCTTTCCTTCAGCATAGTTTTTGTGTCCAGATGAATCACATATCTAATGCATGATTGGGAAGGGAAAAAAAGAGAAGAGAGCTGGTGCCAAATTCTCCTCTGTCTCTACTCTGTCTCTGATATTGTAGTTTCTGAAGTCCATGCAGGCAGCCTAAAACAGAAGGAACAAAACAAGAAGGAAAGTCATCAGCTCTCCCATGAAGCTTTCCCATGGAGCATGGACTGTGCATCCTTCCTGACAGAACCTGTTGCCTCATGAAACTCAGAGCCTGAGGGGCTTAGTCAAATATCTTAGATAAAGATGAAACACTAGCAATTATTAAAAGACAATTAAAAGGATTATCTTTCTTCGTACTCCATAAACTGTTCTCTAGCTGGGCTTGGAGGACATGAACTCCTCAGCTGAAGAGCTTTTGATTAGGTGCACAACGTAAATTTAACAACATTCTCTGTTCTCTTTGGCCACCATCCCAGAGCAGATGTCACTGCATATGAACCTTACTCTTCCACACCAGGGCCATGGCTGCATCTTCATTATAAGCTCCATAATGCATCTCCATTTCAGAAATACACCATTTCTAGGGAGCACAGGGGTCCGACCCCAGGCTCCTCTGTGTGTGCAGCCACTCAGGGAAGTGCAAAGCCTTGTGTGCAGCTGGATGAGCACCAAGTGCTGCCTCAGGCACTTGCCCCTCACTGCCTGCCACAGTGGTGCCAGCATCCCCACCCATTCCCAAATACCCAGCTCTCCCACCAGCAATTTGGAGAAACGGCAATGGGCCTGCTTCCAGGCACCTCCTGGCTGCTGCTGTAGCCAGGTCCCCTTCAGGGAATCAGACCCCCAGGAGCAGTGCAGTGGCATCCTTTCACCCCACATGTTGTAAGTTTCTTAGTCTCGGGATATGTCTCTATTGAGCAGATCACAACGCCCAGGAAGCCAACCTCAGGGGCCTACAGCAGAACCCAGCATGCCTGGGAAGGGCTGTTTAAGACTGAGTAGTCCTTCAAAACCACTCCACATGTGTTTATCCAGCTGCTGTTTCCTAAACTGGCAGGGCTTTCTATGAGTGCAAACCTTTCTAACATTCAGTGAACATCAACAGTAACAGAAACAAATAAAAAAAAAATTCTCATTTCATCTTGTTATGAGCTTGAATTTTACAACTGACTATCACAAAGCAGAGCAGAACCCTTTAGCACTTTTGATACTGTATAATCTATAAAAGCTTTTATTTAGAAAGAAAGCTTAAAACATATTGAGAAGAGAGCATTTTCCTTCCTGCTGTGAAAGTAATGTAATGGCTCCCTCACGGCCAAGTGATAGAGAAATATGAAAGTGATTTTGTCCAAATACTGACTTCTCTGTTGCACTTTGTTAAGTAGAGCTGGTACATCACTCCTGGTGCTCTCTTTGGATAATGTCAAATGATAATGAGGCAGAACATGCAGACTTCAAATAAGGGAGGACAATACTACTATAATAAAACAATTGTCTCTGAGTTTCTTTAATAACATTTTTTGTTAAACAATTGCACTGAAATCCACCTCAGCTTACCAGCTATTAAATGAAACAACGAACAAACAGTCCCAAAACTGCTGACATTTTGACTATGACTTTTAAAATACATTCATCTCTATAAAGGTTAAACTAAAATATCTTGAGAGCTCTCTCACTTTATTTCAATTTATTCTAGTCCCTCAGCGACCAGGACATAGTCACTCCACATAAACTATGCCTCCTAGGTGCTAGATTTGAAGAGGATCTTGCCTCAGAAGACACTGCGTATGGTGGCAAGGGACAACTCTGTTTTTCTTGACATTTTCACAGTTTGGCACTTCAGAGGAAAAAAAAGCTCGCTAAACAGCTAGTTAATATGCTGGGAATGACCTTGCAAAGAGAAAAGAGGATGAGAATAAAGTTCTCACAAAACTCATACTTATGTATGTCAGCTTGGGTAGACTGAAAAAGGATGGAAAACGGTGTGGAGTGTCTAAAGTCCCAATCCACCTGCCTCTGACTTTACCCAGGCAAGCTGTCAAGCTGCCTACCTACCTGTATAAGAAAGTGTGTTATGGCCAGCTCTTCCTTATCTCTGTACTTTGCAAGAAGCTGGTATCCCGTGACAGCCATCTGGAGGTAGGTTCCAACTACAGCCTTCATTCCAGTTGGTGATCCCAGTCTATACTGACCACAGCAATAGGAGTTTCTGCCAGTACAGGATTTGGTGGCAAGGAACCAACCATGTTTTGATTAAAAAAGACTGAAAAATGGAATCCAGCATGTGGAGAAAAGGCTTTGGAGAAGACAACATGGCTATGGTCTAAGGCCAATCAGATCCCTCTGTCTTGCTACGACCATTAGAGAACGTTCCCTTACCAGAATATATCCTGTCCCTGAGAATTTAATGAAGATGAAAACTTCAGAGATCAGATTCTTATATGGTATAAATCAGCATAATTTCATTAACTGAACCAGTTAGACCCTATTCTCTGGTTGCTGCAAGCTACATTTGTGATACTTCTTTTCCTACACTTTGATGGATGAACTATTATCCTTCTGTCTGAGCATCATTACATCATGTTAACCACAGAACAGTGGTTTTTTCCCCAGACATGACTTTCTATCTGACCACAGAAGAAAGAGTTGGCAGAAACCTCAGGAAATCATCTGGTCTATCATCTACCCTGCAGCAGGATTAGCTGTAGTTGTACTGTATACTTGTTCTGTATCTTCAAATACCACAGCCTATGGATTCCTCCCAGGAAGAATTTTTACTGACTGGGGAATTTCATCCATAGCAAGACAAAGAGCAGAGGGAATCTGAACCCTTGCAGGTGCAGAGCAGATTTAGAGGCAACTGTTCACCAAGATCCCACATTGATGTTAGAGCATGACTGGACTGGGAAGTAGCAACGAACTCAGCACTTTTTCACATGTGCATAGGCAAGGGCAGCAAACTGGTTCTGACTGTAGCAAGCTGCTACTGTCAGTGACATTCTGAAAGCTTGGAAGAAGTGGAAGATATCCTTTGTGGTTTGGGCAAAGGATTATTTGGGTTCAGCTGATGTGCCTAGAATAAGGACCCTGAAGCTGCGGGCCCCTGTACCCTCTGCATAGATGTTTAATGACCATTCCCTGTTTTTCTGCCTGCTGTAAATTGTTTGCTACTCCAGCTGTTGCGTCTGTCACTTAACTTTCTCCAGACTTATTTTTCTTAATGTGGCACTATGTTCCTGATGGATCCATTCAATGACTTATCAAGCCCAAAACTAGCAAGAAGTAGAAGACTGAGATTTATGAAGACCATTTTCCCAGTAAAACATATGAAACTGAATTACTGAATGCAGAGAGTCCTCCAGGGAGAGTGTTTCTATGCAGAAGGAAATAACTGTCATTTTTCATTTGTTCTACCAACTTTTTTATCTCACACTCAGCCACAGTTTGTACACCTAAACCAGTAATACCAAGATACCAGATCAAGTGTCCTGACTTTGCAGTAACACACCCACAACTGAAAAATATAAACCAGTATGATGACAGAGAAACAGACACAACAAAAGAAAGTCCTCCTTGCCACTAGAACCATCACCATATGATTATTAATTTACTAAAAATTCATGAAATCACCCTCCAGTAATTTCTAGCTTAATCTAATCTTGCTTGGCTTTTAACACCCAACTAAAAAGACAGATACCACAATAAACATAATAAATTAACCAACTTGCAGCAGCACCAAACACATGAACACATCCACAAACCTGAATGGGGAGTAATACCTGACAGAAGTTCTCAAGGAGATGATGTTATCTGTCACTTTTATTGGAGCCTTCCTGTAACTTAAATCAGAATAGAACGTGCATGGACTTGGGCACTGTCCAACACATACAAGAGCACAAGTCATAACCAAAAAATTTTAGTCACATTTTTCTGGAGCATCCACAGGGAGATAGTACTGTGTGGTTTTGACTGCTCTAAGGGCTTGGTAGAGATATTTCTGTGGAATTGCTATCCTTCAGGATTTCTTCAGCCCAAAGATGGACAGAGCTAGTAAGACATAGTCTACTGAGGCTCACTGAGGTCCTAGGTCCTGGATCTGGGTATTTGTATGAGTATGTCCATGCTTGTGTGTGGAAGAGGAAGGCAAATAAAGTCATAAAACAATATAATGTCTCAAGACATGAATTATTTTTTCCAGCAATTATACAAAGTCTACACCTTTAATTAAAATTAAATAAAACTAGCTCTAAACCTCTGACCCATGTCAGGAAAGACAGTAATTATCTTCCTGATGGGGGAACATCAGAACAGACAGGGGGTTTCTATTCTCCAAGGGGTCAGTCATAAGCTTAAAATGTCAGCTGCACCACCACTATGTATTACTTGGAAAGCAGCCTCCTCCTCTCTCAGTACTGTAGAAATATGAGAATTACCATAACAGCTTCAGGGCACAACTAGACTGCCAGGAAGCCAAAGGAGAAGGCAGAGGTGACCATCACCCTGTTACATGATAATTTAGTGGTTGTAGAGCACTTGCCCACACTGGCCCTCTTGGTTCCCCCTCCTAAGCATGATCACAGTCCAGGCTTTCCTCCACCCACCTATATATACCCTCAGGCTTTCTCTCTTCCTGCTCCAGATCTGCCTTCCTGTCTAGGCCCAGCTCTGCTTTTGCCACCCTCAGTCTTGGTGGTTAGAGAATACAAATCATAATGAAAATTGTGTGTTTGAATGCCTTCAGGCTGAGAAGAGCATAAGATCCAGGTGCTTCCCAACACTAGCCAAGAATGTCAGCCATTATGCTTATTCCCAGTGGCAAGAAGAAATGGCACCAATAAGGGGCACATCCTAATCATGGCAGCCCCAGTGCTTTGTGATGAACTCAGAGCATGTGTACAGGCAGAAACAGGCTGTGAACTGGTGTATTTCACGTTTCTTCATGCTAAAAGTCTAGATGTTGAGGGAGTTTATATGTGCCTACTTTCTCAGTGCATTCCCTTAATTTCCTGCATGCTTAAGGAATATAGGAATATAGGAGATATAGGAAAAGGGATTTAGGCTGTGCTGAAGAGCAATTTGGATTACTTTCTAGAGGCAAGGCACTTATATTTCACCAAAATCTAGTTCCAAGCACTCTGGCTCTCACTGAAAGTTGTTACTAAAACAGATACCTAACTTCAATACCAATAGATCATCTTGGTTTATTGGGATAGGAATTCAAAATTGCATTAATTAGAATTTTAAATTAATTCAAGCTAAACATGGGAAGACAAATATTGTCATTCTGCCACTCTGCTTCAAATCATGTGTTTCATGCTCAGTTTTAAGCCTTGGAGCCTAGGTGTTGAAGACAATAGTATTTACTGCCCCAGGAGAGTTCAGCAATCCCTTTTTCTAAAAGATGGCTCATATAACAACCTAATTTAGCCCTGGTATAATTCTGATGCTTCCAATCCCAGGAGTTCATTTTGTTTGCTGTGTGTTTCCAAGCTGGAAAAAGACTCAGGAAACAATATGAAAAATTACTTTCCGTGTGACAGCACCTCTCTACGCTAAAGCCTAGGCATACACACAAAATCTGTGACGTATTTGGTGTACTGTGGACCAGGGAACTGTAATTTTCAAGGGATCTCCCAAGATTAAACCTCAAAACCTACTGTATGACCTTGGGAAAAGTACTTCGTTTTTCTCTGGCTAGGTCTATTGTATAAATTAAACCCTGCCAGGGGGATGTTCCAGGGCATTGGAATTCAATCCTGTATAAACTGTTGACATAATCCTTGGCATCAGTTTCGCTGAAGCAAACTGGCAGTGTCCCAGGCGATTCCCCACACAGCTCAGGAGTCAGTGCAACCCAAGGCCGTCCCTGGCAGACACGTAGAAGGCAGCCACTCTGCTTTGGAGGGAAACGCAGGGAACACAGACTGCTCCATGCCAGCCAGGCTCTGTGCTCCACAACGAGACTGGGCATGTTTTGTTGATGAGTACAAACACAACTGATGCACCTAAAATGGGGATAATGTGTCATTTCCTTTATAAAGAGCACTGTGATTGAAGCATGCAACTACCGTTATAGTTATTGCATACACATAGCTGGACTACTCATAAGACTATTTGAAAGCACTCATAAATAAAGCTGTCTTTCCCCTCTCAGAGTACCATGGAACAGCTGCCAGAAAACACATCCTATAGGAAACTCATGCTCACACCTACAGGTAATGCCTGCCAGAAGAAAACAAGGGAGTAGCACAGTAGCCTATGGGGGCAAGATTTCTAATTTCCTGCTCTTTTGTAGGTACAGGAGAAAAGATGTTTATATATTGCTCTCTTCCCTGTGAGAGAGCAGGGTGGCCTTGTCCATCTCCAGAGATCCTTTGCTGTAGCTGGAGTTCTCTTGTTCCACCTGACAATCTTGCCATGGTCATTGGAGACATCTGTGCTTGTGTGATGGATGCGCTTTCAGCACTGCAACAGCTTTGATCCAACCATCCTCTCTTCCAAAAAAGAACTCAACTGGAGAGCACTTGGTGATGCTGCAGATCTCTTCTAAAGGCCAGTGAGCAGTAACCTGCAATTAATGCAAAGGAACAGAAAGAAGGTAGAAGCAGAGACAAAGTCCCCTCCTCCTTCTAGAGCCAGTGCTCCCTTCCTTCTTGCCAGGTCTACTCAAGCTCCTCACCCTGTTCGAGCCTGTCACACATTTTACCTACAAATTCTTCCAGATGCACAAACATTTGGCATCTCCTCCAACTACTTTGGATTTCAGCAGGGTAGGAGCTGTGTTCAAAATACAAGTCATATTTAATCCAACATATTCCAGCCCTCAGTGAAAGGCAGTCACTCATGGAACGGGATGCTGGAGCTTTGTAACATCTCCTACTGGCATTAATTACCAGCCTCCACAGTCAAGGGCTACCTTTTTGGCCAATTGGACACACAAATGATTGCCAATGCTAAGACTCTTCTGTTTGCTCAGAAGAATCAGGCTCCATCACCTTCCCACAACCTCCTGCCAAACAGAAACAAAGTAGCTACTCCTGATTTAAATTTGTGCAATTTTATATGTATGTAGTATTTCTAATCAAGAAACCATACATATATTTGATTAGTAATGTGGGATAATATGGTGTACAGTATGATACTAATACATTCAAACAATCCTATTTTTGAAATAGGCTATTCTGAGACTTTTATTTACAGCAGCACATACAGACAATTTCCTTCAGAGCTGTCAGCCCTCAATACACGCTCTGTGTGTAGGTGCATTATAGCCTACAGCTGGAACTATTTGGTATTAAATACCTCCTGTATAAACAATGGCAGAAAATTGAACTGGCAATAATTATTATAGCAGTTCTTTTCCTAAGATTTTGGAAGGAACCAGTCACTGCCAAAAGGAGGCACTCAGATATGTATTCACTCAGTAAACAGTTGCCTGAGTGTTCAGTAGCCCATTTTACAGAGGGGTCATGTTTGCAAGAGTCTTTTGTCCTAAAATCAAGCTGTTTGCAGAGATGACCCTGTGGTCTTCATCAGCTACTGCTCTCTCATCTCACTTCTGAATGAAGGAATAAAAATATTCTTCCACACTTCAAAGGCTTTGACCAACTTCCAAGAAAATGTTATCCAGCTGGACAGATGACAGAACAGTTCAGCCAGTGGAGAACTGATGGTCTGGCTGTAGCACAACTTACTCCATTATCACACTTCTCTTCTGCTGGCAATATAGAAGTAAATAATGACCCTACAAAAGCCTAGTTGGGGCAACTAGACTTGCCTAAAAACTGAGGATGCTTCATTGCATAAGCTACTTTTAAGTGTTCTTTTGGCCAAGTGCCCTGTAGTCTGTCACAAATTGTCCAACCTCAAAACCTGCTTCTCCTCACTATTCCCAAAGCTGCAACTTTCTACAGCATTTGCAAACAGTTGCACTTTTCAGCAAGGCAGAAATACTCACAAATTTAGCTACGTTTGGCAACACCTGTCCCAGTCGTTCACAGGACTCCAGCTATTGCTTCTCCCACCTCACAAATGGAACTGCTTTTGACCAACACAGCTCAAATCTACCTCAACTAAGCTCCTTCCACAGCCAAACCACGGTGCAGGTACATAAAATACATGGCCAATTGGCAATAGCTCACTCCTAGAGTTGTTGGTACCTGCCCTTCAGATTTTCCGAAGGAGAGTAACCCTTGCTTCACACTATTCAATGCCTCTTTTGTTCTGGTTTTAATCCTGTGTCCAGCCATGGGTTTATTTGACTCCCAAATTGCTGTCAGCAGGAATGATGCCACTCGGTACTATTTACAATACATTCAGCACCTGCAGGCTCAAGCTATGAGTCAAGAAAGACAATTATGGGAAAGTAAGTTATGCACAGAGCAGGAAAAGCAAATATGTTGGAGTAATGCATTTTATTCAGAGAAAAGCCAGTGAGGTGAGAGCAACTGTACTAGTAGGATTCACAAGCAGAAGAAGAAAATGTAGGCAATAGGCTAAAAACAACTCCACTTTTATCCTTTAAAAAATTACGTGAAACAAAAAGGTGTTTTTATTTCTCATGGAAAAGGAGACACTTGGTCCAATTCACACTATTTTCATGAGGCATGAAGATTCAATTATATCACTTGCTTTTAATGGACCAGCCGAGGAAGAAGACAGTCCGGGGTGGCTTGAACTGGCCCCGGCTGCGCGCCCTGCTCAGTTTCAGTAGCTCCCCTCCGCCCAGGCGCAGCCATTTCCTAGCCCTTCCCAAGCCTCAGCTCCCGGTGAGCCGCTCGGGGCTCGGAGCCGCCCGGGAGGCTCCGTGAGGCGGAGCGAGCGGCCCCGATGCGGCTGCGGCCCCGCCTCCGCCTCCGCCCCCGCCCCCGCCCGGCCCCGCCGGCGGCGGCGGCGCAACGCCGCCATCTCGCGGCTGCCAGCGCGGCAAAATGGCCCCCGCGGCCGCCCCGCCTGGGGGGGCGCTGCTCCTCAGGGACAGCGACAGCTCCGCAAGGACAGGGAGGGGAGGGACGGGGAACGACGGCGAGATAAACCCCGCAGGGTAAAAGGCGCCAAGTGCCTCATCATTAAATGCCAGGCTCGCCTGAGGCAAGCGGCTTATATTTTACACAGAAATTATTGTCTTCCCGAAAAATTTAGTAAGGGGCATGGAAAAAAAAATATATTAGGGGAAATTTCAAAACTATAAAGGCAGATTACGTCTGATGCGAAGAAAGAAGGGCTTTCTCGCTCTCTGCTGGTTCTGTGACAGCCAGATGCACTCCGGTGTTATTTCACAGAATCACACAATCAATTACCCTGGAAAAGACCTCTGAGGGCACAGAGTCCAAGCTATGACCGATTACCACCATGTCAACTAGACCAAGGCACTAAGTGCCACATGCCGTCTCCTTAAACACCTTCAGGGACAATGACTACACCATCTCCCTGGGCAATCCATTCCAATGTCTAATCTCCCTTTCTGACAAGAAATTCCTCCAAATGTCCAACCTGAACCTCCTCTGGCACACCTTGAGGCTATGTCCTCTCATCCTGTCACAGGTACCTGGGAGAAGAGGCCACCCCACCTGGCTGCAACCTCCTTTCAGGTAGCTGAAGAGCAATAAGGTCTCCCTGGAGCCTCTTCTCACAGCTTGCAAATGTCAGCATGTAGGGAGGGGACTGCTCCACCCCATTTCGCTGCCAAACTTCATTGCTTTAAAATTTCTCATACCATTTGCCTGCCTCCAGCTAAATTTCTGCTTGAAGTTTTCCTAAAAATAGTTCCGCCAGGACCAGAACTGGTTAGGGGTGAAACATTTGTTCTTGCCCATGTTAAAATCACGTATTTTGTACCATCAAACCTCACACATTTGTGCAAAGCAGAGTGAGTCCATGCTTTGAGGCATGGATCTGGCAAGAAGCCAGGGATGTAACTTTAGCCCAAACTATAAAAATGTTAAAAGCTGTAGACAATATTCTTCTCAGCAGGGACTTTTTAGGCTTTGGCAGCTAAAATCCTTGAAGATTCATTAAATTCCACTGTAGGACCACCATGGATACAGGTGCCTTTCCCTTCCAGTGCTGTCTGCAGCTGCTGCAGGCTTCAGTTTTATTACTGGGTGCCTCAAATACCTCGGTGTAGTGGTTTGTGTGCTTAACTTCCCTTATTGATGGTTCACAGAGAGAGTGGCAGCTCCGTGCCATCAGCTCCAGGCCTGTTACACCCTCTACTCAAGCAGCAGTGACTATCATGCCATAGATGTTTCAGCTCCACACTCGTGACCCGTACTGGTGTAGATGTGAAGCCATGTGGTGGATTTGTTTTCCATTTGGTCTCGAAAACCCCGGGCAGTTAAACATTCACAGAAGTTAACGTTAAGGTCACAAAGCCACAGAAACCACTCCAGAACACGGAGATTGGCTGTGCAACCATCATTCCAGCCCTTGTGCATGAGCATGAAAGGGCGTCTGTATCACAGGCTTCTGGCTTTGGTTGGATGGTGTTCAGTCTGTGGTACCCCCTGTATCATGGTGACGGAGGCCTTGGGCATGTGAAGACCATCACTGTAGCAATCCAAGTGATACTGAAGTGATAGAGTCAGGGAGTTGTGTGGCTTAGTATTGCTCAGTAACTGGGCATCAGGAGCTCAGGCACAGCCAGACCTCAGTCCTGCTCTCTGATAGCTTCACGTGCCTCACTTTCTCATGGGCTTGGGAGGCTCGTGTTCTTCGTGGACATGAGCAGGTCAGGTAGCTTTGTGGTCTCTGAGATGTCAGATGTTTGCAAACCTGAGGTGGGCATTAAGAACCCAGCATTTGCTGCTGTTAAAGAAGTGCATCTCCAAAATAAGAGAGATCCCTGTAATTTGAATGCGTTTTCACTTTGCAATGAGCCTTGCTACTGAGACCTCCGTGACTTGTCCGCCAGGGCACTCGACTTCTGTGGGGAAAACCAGCTTTCACCCACCACAAGCACACAGCAGTACAGTCTCAGAAATCCGGGCCAATGCGTCCTGCTCCTCTCCCACCACGGCATAACTCGGACAGCGGCAGGGATTTCCCTCTCCCGGAGCCGCCGCAGCTTCTTCCAGCGCGGTCGGAGCCCACCCCCTGCTGGGGACTCGGCTCCGTCTGCCAGCGCGGCCGCATTCCACCCCTCCAGCCTCTCGCTCCGCAGGCTCATGGCATTTGTATCCGCGTCACACAGTTTCCGTCTGGCTGCACAGCAAGCAGTCCTCTGGAGCTCACTAATACCCAGTTTGTAGCTGAGAGCGCATCGTTTTCCTGACACACAGTCATACTCTGCTGTCTCCAGCAAGAGACTGGGGAGAGAGTGTAGTTGTCTTCAAGCCGTTAATTTTGAGGACTTTTGAAAAAAATTTAAATCAAAAGAATCCTTCCTTTCTGTTCTTTGTTATATGCATTTAATGGTGGGTTTGGTTTTGTTGGTTTGTTTTGTTTTTTAAATATGTATTTTTGCTGCAGTTTTGGAGTTCTCTCAAGATGTGTGAATATCAGACAGTATTGCTGTAGCTCCAGCAGGGAAGCAGTTTATCTGGAGCGTCAGCGAAATCCCAACCTCTGGTTGCCCTGGTTTCTTTCAGTGAGGAAGGAATGCTGTGACAATGAAAATCACTTGCTCTTAATCACTGGAAATCTTACGTGTTTGGGAAGAGACTAAGCTGTCCTTTCTACATAAGGACACTGCCTTCTATAGGTGAACAAGAAGAAAAGAATTTTCAGTTTGTGGGAAGTTAGAGACCAACGAATTGAAAATTATAGCAGAGCTCTGGAAAAGCTCTGGAGTGGGGTTGTCTATAAGGGCTGGCAGGGAGGAGAGGAGGTGCAGCAGATTGTGGAAACACTGTATAAGTTTTACCTTCTGGCATTCATTTTTCCCATTAACATAGCCACAATTTCAAGCCCTGAATCACAAGTTTTTAGTGAGCTGCAGGTTTTCCTTTCTGTATCAGTTGTGACATACATGAAAATACTGCTTGGATTTCACCAGAATAATTTGGCTATGGGAAGAGAGTTCAAAGATGCTTCATAGGGCATGTAGTGAAGATCTGATTAATCCTATATCTAGAACAAACCAGAAAATGCTGGTAAATTGATTGGTTTCCTTTTAGTCAAATTCATAAAATCATGTTACCATGCAGTTCCCATGACAAGTCAGTAACACACTGTGGAGAGCCCTCGTGTGAGTTTCCATCTTGCCTATTCAGGAGCACAAGAAATTTCTCTGGGAGCATCTGGTGGGAAGACCATTTCCACTGTAGCCTGAGATTATCTAGACTACAAGGCTTCAACAAGAAACTGCTACTCTAGAAGGTCCCACAGATCAGCTGTCTTAGCAGAATGAGTCTTTCTGCTTTACTTCTGTTTGCAGTGAGTTTCAGCAGTGCTCGTGTTTCTGCCAAGGCTCACCGAAGGGAAGGCCTGCAGGGATTTAACCATCAATTTGAACTGATTTTGTGCTGACTCTTGGACCCACAGGATATAATTTCTGGTCAGCTGTAGCCTTTCCTCCATGCTGGCACATTTAGTGGTGGCTTTCTGCATTTCTGAGAACTGCAGGTTATAATTTCTAGTAAAATAAACTATTTCTTATTCTTTTTTACAGAGTGAATCAATAACTGACTGGAGCTCCAGTGTCAAGCACTGCTGTACACTGCCTAGAAGCCTGAACTAGCAGAGAGGAACTTCCACCTGCAGGACTCATCTCACCATGTACTTCTGTTCTCACCTTTGGCTTGTCCAAATATGGTACCCCTAGGGCAGGACCTGACTTCTGCCTTGTGTTTGTCCCACACCCATGTGATCATCGTGGTACTTAAACCAAAGGGCTTCTGATTCAATAGCACATTTTAGTAACCCCATGGGAACCATCAAGCCTAACTGGGATAAGAGGTGCCACATTCCCAACAGTTGGCAGGCTATGTGATGGCTAATTTATTGGCACAAAATTACAGGGTGACCCAGGCTGATCTGAGCCATAACCTCTTGCTGCATATCCAGCCAGGGGGTCTGTGGTGCTCTTTCCAAATTTTCCGATTTGCTGGTTTGGCAGGATTCAAGTTTTTTGATAAAGTTACAACCTCAGTTGACAGGCAAAGCCACAATGAGGTCAAAGTAAGCAGAAATTATAACTGGAAATAAATGTTGGCAACTCTGAAATAAATACCAGTTTTGACTTCTGATTTTTTAATAAAAGCAAGACATTGATTTCTACATCACTTCCCACCAGGGCAGCTAGCAAGGACAAAACAGTACACAACTCGGACTAGTCGTGCACATCCATGCGTAGGAGCCAGATAGTGAGCAATATTCATAGCCCAGAGGGATGGAAGCAGCCTTCAGCTGGGGCTTCAGGGTATTGTACAGTGTGAATTAGAAGTAGCTCTGTTCTATCTCCACCCTAAGTGATAAACAAGCCATGAAAGTGGTAAAGTTGAATTATGTCGTTCTTGAGCCCTGTATGCTCCTTTTAGTGTGCTGAAATTTGTTCTAATAGCTTTGGAAGTTAGCATGCAGGTATTTCACGGTCTTGGCTAACTATGCATTTGTTAACTTCTCAGATGTCATGTGAAGGGCCTGCTCTCTGTCTCCTTTGTCCATGACAGCCATATAGGCTGTGCCAAAAATACAGCCCAGACAAGCACTTTGCTCCAGGTGTAAGCTGCCCCGATTGTAACTCCTGATCACTGTTAACAGGCTTTAGAAAACAGCATAAAACACAGATTTCTCTAAACTTCCAAACTTTGCAGTTCCTGCAGTGTGTTATGTTTCTGGCAGGAAATCTGGGTTAGATGCCAAGTTTGTAGGAAATTCAATATCCCAGTATAAAGTGTTTATATTTGGGCGTGTATTTCTAAGGGCACCTTCTAGTTGCTAAGTTAACGTGATCAAAAGAATCCCCCATCTGAGAATCAATCAGCCATCTATAGAATGCAGTGAAATTACTTCCAATAACTTGGGCAAGCATGAGGGAGCCATTCCTGTCAGGGCCTCAGATCCAAAGTCGCTCCCAGTGTCCTCTGCAGGACCTCAGCATTTCCTGGTGTCTGAACGATTTAGTTCATCATTTTAATAGTGATAGAACCATGATTAAAACTCTGATAGGACATGTCATTTGCTTTCACAGTATAAACCGGAAAACTAGCAAAGGCAGATCCTTAGTGGTTTTAGAATCACAGACACAGCAATAACTAAATGGCAGTCTTCAGATTTCTTCACTGTAAATACGTGCTTTAATGATTTTTCTAAGGTATAAAATTTGCATATACATTTGTAAATGATATATGTGGCTCGGTTACACGATACAACGTATCTTCTCTTACTAGGTAATATATTTACATGACACTATTACTAGAACTATAGGGTGGTAGAAAGTTAGCTTTACAAATACCCTGTCCTTATTCATATCTTACAAGAACATGCTAGAACATCTCCATTATGTAGATTGCAGACATGCAAACTAGTGCATAAGTATACCCCATGGTTAAATGATCTTACTATTCCATGAGCAGGAACAATGTGATAGTCCTTACATTAACCACTTTACACCTATTTCACTTCTACATTGAAAAATATTTGCTTATTTATAGAAAATAAAATAAATTTTAGTGAGCCTCTTCAGAAGTGTTCTTGATTTTCATTTGTTACCCATTTTTGTGGAAGGCCTTTACAGAAACAGTTAGCATCTTAGTAAGGAGACTTGACAGAGCAGGCACACAGATGTGTGAAGTGAGCTCCTCCCCAAAGCTGTGATGTCTGGCTGGACAGGCTGAACCTCCACCAGCCAGCGACTGCCCCAGCTCCAGCTGTTTTTCAGTCTGGGTGCCTTCAGGAGTTCCCAGCTGCTGTTCTGTGTCTCAGGCCTTGCTGAAGTGTGTTTGATTGAGGAGCAGATCCACGATGGTCGTAACCCCTGGCTGCATGGTGGTTGTGTCACTGCCATCCTCTAGCCTGTGTGCTGCTTATAAGAGGTCACCTTTGACAGTGCATTTGGTTTTGTCAGGGTCCCTTTTTTTGTGTCTCAAACCCCCCATAGAGCACAGCACATTAACCAATCAGCTAAGCAGATTAGGCCCAGGAGTGCAGTAGAGCATACTGCAGCGAAAGGCAGCAAGCTGCTGGGAAAGCTGCGTGTGTGACCTTACACAGCACTTGTCCTTTTATGGCTGGCTGAGGCCAGCAATGCTCTCAGGAGGACAGCTGCACACTCACTTCTGGGGGGCTGTTGCCAAGCCACTGGAATTCTGCCACTGTAACTAATGAACTCACTTAGGAACCTCTGAGTTAGGTTTAATATTTTGCAAAATGCATTTATTCCCAAATGCACTCGTAAAGATGTCCAGCTGGTCTGGATACACATGATTTCACAGGACACGGACTTCACAGCCAAAGGTTATGCAAGCTAAGGTACAAACTTAAAATTACATTTCTTCTTTGAATAGTTCACCAGATGATGTGATTTTCCACCAAATTAGCAGCAAATGAATTATCAAGGTTCTGTTATCTTGTCTGACAAAAAAACTGTGCTTGAGGAAAGGAAAAACTTTCACATACTGTAAGGGTGCTAGAGAACATGCAATTGAGGAGCAGTGGTACCTAATGGTGAATCAGACAGAAGGACGCCCCTCTGCAGCACAAACTGCAGTTCAGTTGGAACACTCGCTTTAACAGCCTTTGCCAAGTTCTTCGTCTGTCAGAACGATCAGTAAATAGAGAACTGGGTGCATTTAGTCTACTGTGTGCTTCTGGAAGTCTCTTATGCTACAGTTAGTGCCTGGATAAAGCAATTTGTGACAATCCATTTCCTTGGCACCAAACAGCCACTAATGCAAAAGAGCATGTAGGTAGTTCTGTTCAGCTCCAGGTAAGCAAAAAACAGTCTGCAAGTACAGGATGCTATTAAAACCAAAGGGAGTTTTGATGTTGACTTTGACCAGTACAAAAACACACCTTTCACGTGGGAGACTCACTCTGTGGTGAAATGAAAAGGGCCCCTTTGCTCTCCTACTGCCCCTTGTAGGTAAATTCGTGTGTGTTTTAGCCTCTACCTAAGCCAAAGGCTTTAACTACAGAGCTTTACCTTTATTCTCTGATATAACTGCTTCCTTAGGTACTTTGCCAGTAGCTTCCTTGGAGTTTAATGTACCATCTTCAGCCTCACATTGGCAGGACTTCTCAGCTCTCTCTCAAAGTTCATCAATAGAGAGGTCTATATATTTGTAAAACATTATGGTGATTTAGTAAGTGAAAAAGTGAATAGGAGAATGTGGGTTTATATGTAATACTATCTCTATATGATAACTGTTTATCTTCTCAGAGGGAACCTGCAGTAGCTGTTGTAAATTCACACAACAGAGGAATACTTCCTTTCTTGCTCTGCCTACACCAGAAAATAAAAGGTGGCTAGCTGGAGAAAAGGTGAAGATGATTTAGGAATGACTATAAGTGAAGTGGTCGAGAAGCTCACAGCATTTAGTGTTCTCAAACTGAGAGAAGAAATCAATTTATCCGCATCAAGAGTTTTGAAGAATTGGTGTATAAAACAGAGATTTTAAAATTTAGCAGTCCTGCAACCTGACAGCAGAACAGTAAGCATCGTACCCATGCTTATTAGAAAGACAAAGATTATCTTGGCAGCCAAAGACTTATGTCTTTCTGACGAACACTGAGTTGGATGGGGAAGGTGAACCCCAGAGCAGAGGCTTTTCCTTTTACCTCTTGCCCCGAGGAGGAGAATGCTCCCCGCCTGGTCCCCCCACCCCGTGGCGCCTCATGGCCTCCAGCAGAGAGGACACGGGGCCAGCAGGGAAGCAGGCAGAGAGACCTTTATTGTTCTGACAACAGCTTAAATAGGTTTCAGAGGGATCACAATTGGGAATTAAGGAGGTGTTACAAACCAACCAATTACAAGAAAGGGTTGACAGCCAATAGGTAAATTTCCAGTTATCTCTTAGACATTCCAAGGTACAGTGAGGGGTTTTGGGAAGAAGAAGGGTTACACAAAGGCTTACAATCACCATCTTGGAAACGTGGTCACTTAAGAACATTACAAACTTCTGCATTCTTTTATATCCTAAAAGCATATTGCAACATCTTTCTACAGTCATGGGAGATCTTTAGAACAATTTTTGAAGGAAAGAAGAATTAAAACCTGAAGGTAAGTAGAAAATGATGTAGATAAAATGATTAGGGCAAACTCAGCTGGTATCTCTTGTTGAATTCCCAGGCATAACTCATTTATTTGTATGCTAAACTGACGAGCTAACTTGCTAAGCTAGGGTGATTTGATCCCTTGTGATGATTTTTGTCTTGGACTAGACAAATACCCTTAGAACTGGGTATCAAAGTGAATAAGAAACCAGCACAAGACAACTCGGGCAAGGAATTACTTAGTGGGAAGGAAAATAATATCGGTATTTTTCAAGGTGTTGTGCCCGATCATCTTAAAGCTGTGCCAGATCAGTCTGACCTTCAGAAGAGTGTCTGCTCCAAGAAGGCCACCCATAGCTCTGAGAGGGCTGCAGTGAGGAAGGAATGAGGGTAATGGTTGATCATATTATGGCTATGATGGGTTGGTGATGAAAAAGGCAAACAGATAATTTATGTATCCAAAAAGGTTTTTTCTAAAGCAGAGTACTGATGTATTCCCAGGCATGTAAACCCAGAACTCATCTGTGCACTGTTCAGGCAACCTGTACTCGAGGAGGAAGAACAACTCAAGACTGCACCATGTGCAGAGAAAGCTGCAAACATCGATGTGAGAATGGAAAATGCATTTATTAACAGTGCCTAAAGGAACTGGGCTTGTTTAATTTTATAGAGTGAAGGTTGAGGGGGGCTCTGTTGCCTTATTAAATGTATCATAGCAAAGGAAGATCTTTTAAAATTCTTAATATGATATTGGTAAAGGATCCTAGTCTAGTATGAATAAATTTGAACTCAAAATATAAAGTTCTGGAACTATCACAGCAGTGGTTATTGTCCAATGACCATTTTCAAAATGTTGCTTGATACGTTCGTAATTCAGGGGTTTTCTGGTTTTTTATGGGGTTTTCTCCAAGATAAATATGATAGTGAAGAGTCCTATAGAAACAGAATTTTTCACTATTAATAAGGTGCCTATAATGAGATCTTATTATCTTTGCTTTTTTTTGGTTCAAGCTTCAACATCGTACCTTCTCCAGCATGTTCTTGATATCAGTCTATTAGAGAAGTTTTAATTGTAAATGTTATTTCCTAATAATGGGTGAAACTTGCTGAGCTGCTAGTCTTGCCTGAGAAATACTTACCAGCAGCTTACCTCCAGGAACTCCTGTGCCCAAGAGGCAGGATGTCAGGGGAGTTTTGATGCTTGGTATACATAAATAGCAAGTGACATTAGACATCAGAAATCCTTGGTAGGCAGTAAACTGGTACTTGTTTGTGACAACATAAATGTAAGGGTAAACTTCCAGTCCGTTTAGATTCTCTTTTGCCCTAACAGCCAGAAGTTGCTTTACAAATAAGCCTGTTTTGGAAGCTGAATGAGTGAGTGATGCTTCTGGACTGCTTGCAAACATGCTGACTTGTGGCTGTCATTAGGAATCAGCCCCACATCATTAGTCTGGGTTCAGTGTGTAAGAGATACTTCCTGTTGTGCTGACGTTTTTACAGCATCCTGGGATGGAAATTTGCAAGCGAAAATAGAGTGTAGGGAAGAACGGGAGCATATTAAAAATTTGCTTTGAAGAATTGAAACCCAGTTCTTTTCAGGAGCTTTTAAAGATCTTTTTAGTGGTACAGGTGATACCTAATGCTTGATGATGAAAATCTAACATACAGAGAGATTAGAGCTGTGAACTCTAAATGGTTGCCACAGATCAGGAAGTGAGGACTGTCTCCTCCCAGCAATACAGTCCAGTTGGTCCTCTCTCCTGGTACAGGGAAAGTCAAGGATTTGCAAAGATAAAAAAAGACAGAGCCAGACTTTTCTTGATGACCAGGTAGCTCTGAAAGGATGGGTGAACTGGATAAGATGCTGTAGAACAAACCACTCTGTTTTTTTCCCATCACCCTGTTCCCCAAGGATCATGGAGACATGGCAAGTGTGCCTTGCCACCTGTAGGATGGACATTTGCAGGTTGAGTGCTGTAAGCAGGACACCAAAATGCTATTTACATTGCAATTATGGGTCTGACTGTATGAAAAGGAGAGGATGTTCTGGACCATGAGGCCATATAAAGGCTGGGCTCTCAAGTTTTCCAGCGGTGTTCCTGATGGGTCTGTTGTTGATGCAAACATCTATGGGTAAGTATTGGTGGCACAGTGACAGAACTTGACCTCTGACCAGTAATGAAGGCCAAAAGTGGAGTTTGCAGAATGTTTTTCATCCTCTCTGCACCATTGTTTTCTGTACAGAAATGCAGAAGAACATTCTTGTTACACACTTGTGAGATTCACGGAAAATCCCAGGTATGCTCTTTCCCCACCTCAGCTGAGCTCAGGATCAGCTCTTACTCATGCAAGGGGGAGTGTGGTGAAAAATGTTGTCTGTCATCCTTAGATTTCTCTTTGTACGATTTACTGAGTGCTGTGGTAGTGCATGTTGCTCAGAATTGCTGTTGGGGGCATTGTGAGAATGCAGTGAACTTTTGCAGCTTTCCTAGAAAGTAGGACAGGAGCAAAGAGGCAACAATGAGCAGCTCTGCAAGGCAGAAAGAGGTGTGAGACTCCTCTGCGGGGGCTCTTCCTCACTGACTCATCTGAGAGCTGTACTCCCACTTTCCATTTGAAAATGAACCTCTACCCCTCCCTCGACTGTAGTTGTCCTTAACAGTGTTGGCGTCACCTTTACACTGCTTTCTCTCACAAGCATGTGTGGGTGGTGCTAGCTTTGCACATGAAAACATTGGGTAGTGCTCAGACCTGCTCTTTTGTTCTGGTAGTGGTCACCATTGGATACACTTTCTCTTATACTGTCAGAAATGTTTCCACCGTAGCAAACATTAAGATGGAGACTGCTGCTAGGTGAGCTGCTCCTCCTACCACACAGTGAAAAACACCAGCCAGCAGAGACAGGGGTGAAAGGTCTCTACTCTGGAGTGCTGGCAACTGCCTTGCTATTGCTTTTTAAACACTCGTGAGACAGTCTTCCATTACATGTGAAATGAATCCATCAGAAGTGATGACAGGGGAACATGGATCAAACTGCCAGATGGAGAAAAGATATACTTACAAGAGTCCTTGCCAATCATACCAAATGTTTCAGATGAGAGCGTGATGACTCACGAGAGAGAGCTGCTTTTCTGCTGTCCTCCACGCAGGTGCACTGATAGTGACAGCATATTGCCACCCCAGGTGGGTGGAGGGTCTTTGAAACACAAAAGGAAGGACTAAAAAGACCTGAAAAATTGAATTTTGGAATTACTTACCCTTAAATTAATTCAATCCTTCATGCTTTCCATTGCCTTCCTCAGGAGAGAAACGAATGTTCTGGTTCTATAGCTGAGTGTGATGGCCAAGCCACACTTGACAAGTCTGGCACTACCCAGAGACAATGGCCTGAGTCATAAATCTTGACTGCAGGCACATCTCTTGCAGGGAATTGCCTTTCAGGGATATGACAGATGTAACCTCACAACCACCTTCCAGCCATGGGCTCCTACTGCCATAAGATCCATGTAAAGCATCAACTCATTTAAACCTGTAATCTCTTGGAAAGTTTTTGAATGGTGCTTAGCCTTTATAGATCAAATCCTGTGTAAAGATTAGAAACAATGAGTCAAGGCATCCCTGGAATCACAACTGTTCTTAACCCAAGGCCTTTTGATGTTAGAATGGATGCACAGGGAACTGGTAACAAAGCTCAACCCTTCACTCCAGCACAAACAGGATGTGGCAGCAACACGCCCAGAAAGATTTAACAACAGCTCACCTGAAAAATGAGTCAACAGATCAGCATTTTGAGGAGTGAGTGGAAAATTAAAATTTTCTGTTCCCAGGACGACAACAGTGAGCAAGGCTGAAAAGTGATGTTTTCTATTATTGTGGAAATCCAGTCTAGTCTCCAGCACCCAGGATGGAGTCAGGCAGATTTCAGCATTACAGTCAGAACTGAAGTAATCAATGGCATTTTAATATCCTTCTCAATTGCTGGTGTCACTGCTGCTGCTTCACCTTGGCAGGGACATGGCAGCCCAGTCCATCTCAGGCCAGTATGGTTGCCTAAAGGATGAGCCCCTTTCATACATACCCACTGCAAGAACTGGTGTCACATGTAAAGAACAAGATCAGGGCTGCGATATCCAGCATGAGAAATACATAAGAAATCAGTCGTAGTTGGAGAGCTATTTCTGTGCACAAATGTTTCATGGGTGCGTTGTTTTTTTTTTTCCTCTAAACTGTAAAAATAGAAGGCATGATGCTGAAGAAAGACCTGCTTGTTTTAGGCACTGGAGAAATTGTGCAGCAACAATTAGCCCTTATGCAAAGATTAATCCTTAACTAGGGAGGTATGGGTCTCTTTTAACACTGCTTGAATTTTCAACAGGAGGTTTTATATTTATAAGTGGTTTTATATTTATAAGTGATTGTTCCTGCTCACACAGAAAACTTCTGTCTCTTCATCTGCTTCCCTGGAGACTTCTGAACTTGTCATCAACCTGATATCCCAGTCAGAGGAACACTTCCCCACTGTGCAATGAAAATTTATCAGCTAGTCCTTCAGCATGTCTCAACAACTCAGAGATTATTAACTCATCTTTCAAGTGATTAATACTCCTGGGTGTTTGAGAGGCATAACTCTGGTACTTGTGAGGTACTTGCAGGCCCTGAAAAAGAAGGCAGAAGTGGAATGCAAAGCATGACAGTTTGTGTTGAGGGGCAGACTAACCCTGCTCTAGCTCAAGTCCTGTACCCACTCCACCTGGGTTCTGTTTGAACTGGCCTCTGTAGGCCCCACAACACAAACAGTGAACAGCCCCTTTTAATCTCCTTCCTTTGTATGACAATCCAGATCTGCGGATTCTCAAGGGAATGCATCTGAGAAGAAGTCGTTTCACTTAGCGCTGCCTAATTATAGCCATGTTGACAGCCACAGTTGTAACTCTTCTGCTAAGAGATTTTTTAGTATTCATCATCAGGCTCCTCATTGGTTGCTGCAGAGTACCTGTCAGTCATGATAATTACTAATTTGTTTTAACTTGCCTCAGAAGCATTCCTAGAATTTATGGATGTGCTGTGAGTTGGCACAGGCCTTGTTATTCCAGCTTTGCCTTCTACTATGACAGAGGTATGGTAGAAATGCAACATATATAGGCATCATGGCCTGTCTATAAGTGATGCACTAAGAAGATGCATGACCGTGATTCATACGTTTGAGCCATGTACACCACCAGCAGCACCTTAGTATAAAATCACTCCTGGGATTGCTTTCATGGCTCTGCTCTCGTTTTGAACATACACAATGACAGGTGTGTGTATATAATTTTCCAGAAGAGCTGGTCTGTCTGTCCTTTTATGTATGACTGAGGCAGCTAATAGGGCTGCTGCATTCAAATAGAGTCAGGTCAAGAAAAGGAGAGCAAGGCAGGCCAAACGATAAAGACTATTTCACAGCCAGGCAGGCATGGTCCAGTGCTATGTCCGAAAGATCTCATATTTTGTTCCTAAACTGCCCATGACATCCTTGAGAAAGCAAAGTTGCTTCAGAAGATTGTCATGCCCCCCATTACAGTAGGGGATGTCCACAACACTGCTTTGCTGGAATGCATTGGTGCCAGTAAAGAGCACCCAGATCATGTAAAACACAGGGCAAGAATAGCATGAATACAGAGATCTGTGTTCTAATAAATGACTAATGTTCTAATCATTAAGTGGGAAATTAAGCAAAATTTCCCCTTTCATCCTACCACATACTGCAGTGCAAGCCTAGACCATCCTTCACCCCAGCCTGCACACCAGGATTTCTCCACAGCACGTCCCTGCCTTTGCCCAACAAGCCACCCCAGCCACACTGCTGCCTGAACTGCTCCCCCACAAGCCTCCCCTTTCACTCCCCATCCAGCTTTCTGCCTCCCACAGATGGCTTTTTGAGTCATGATGGACATGGATGAAACTTTCCAGCATGGCTCAGTTTTGTCTCAAATTTCTGCACCCCTGTAGTGCTGAGCCGTGGCTGTCAGCCTAGAAAACACAGTCTCTGTGAACTTCCCTGAACCCACATGCAGCACCTCATCTCTGCTGTGCTGCTGCTCTCAGGAGAGTCCCCAAAGCAGGTATCACAAATTGCTTTCAGTTTGCTACAGCTGTGATTGTCTCACAACTTAGGAGCATATTAACCCTGTGTCCATCTTGACCAGAGGAGGGGGTTTCCTTACACACTCTGCTCCAGATCCTGAGCTTTTAGAAGTGCCCCGGGCACCTCTGTTTAGACTCAGCAACTCCAGCAAGAGAATCATGACTCCGTTCCTGAGGCTGGGCAGGGAGGGGTCCCTGGCAGGGAAAGCAGGGTGACTAAGGAGTGGTTCTGCCCAGATCAAGATTTCCCTCTGCCGGCAGCAATCCTTTGCAGGAACACCTGCACCATAATCCCCACAGAGACCAGTCCTGAAGCCTGAAGCGTTATAGCCAGTAAGAATTTCTGAGTTTAGGAAATGTTCACTCTCTGTGCCGTATTACAAATAATAATCATTTTGGGTGAGTATTGAAGCAGTAAGACTCTGCATGTTCCCTGCAGGAGGAGGCTGCTCCAGCAGCACCTCTACGGCTTTTGAAGCTATTATTTTAATTCGGAGACCCATCACACAATCAGTTCTGCTACTGGTCCTTGAATCCAAATAATCTCCTTTCCATCAAACAGAAAGTTTAATTTGATGAACAGACAGATGTTTCAAAATGTGACCTTTCCCAAGGTGAAGCACTCAGTGGATGTATTATTTATTGGTTTTCAATTTTTCCACAGGCAGACATCTACTCCGTCAGGAAGCTTAAACAAGAAGATGTTTAAAAATTCATTTAAGTGCAAATGCAGACCTCACTAGTGTAGTAATGCTTTCTCTTAACGACAAATTGATGAGCAAGATGTGCTTATACAGGAGGATAAATGATAGCTTGTCTGAGGTATAACTGACAGCTTGTAGCTATCCACTTGGGCTGCAGGTGCGGCTTAACTGGTCTCCAACCCTTTCTGTGGGCTTGCTTGCCATCCATCTGCTCTCTGAAATTGGGCTGTGCTTTAAGTGTAGAGTATCTCAGTTTGCCTCAGCATCTGAGCTCATGTTCTTTGAAGGGAACAGCATCAAGGGGGCAGCTCAGAGCAGCTCCAGCAGCACCAGCTGACCTTGCAATGCTCTTGTGGGATGGGCCAGGCCCTTGTGCTGGGGTGCAGATGGAGGAAAAGCTGCTCATTTTGGAAGCATTGCTCTTCTCTCCCTCCCGGGGGAGGAGCAGAGGTCACCCTGGAGGACACATACAGGCTTGTGTCCTCTGTCTCCCAAAGATCTTGATAATCGAGATTTGCTAATTCATAAAGTTCTCTTTTCTTCCAAACCAATGTAGCTTAAATTTTTGCAGGTTGGTTAAATAATAATTCCAACAGATGCAAGCAAAAACCCCACTAGTGGATTATGGCAAAGTAGAACAGTTTGCTGAGAAATTAGTTGATTTGATTGGCAATAGCACATTATGCACTGTCACTGCAGAGACCCGGGTTCGATTCCCGGTCAGGGCCCCTCCCCGGGCAGATGGAGCTCGTTAGCCCATAAGGCAATCCATCTACGTCCTGAGGACCTCGCTGCCACCGTCCAAGCGTGCTTGGCCCCGGCAGATGAACTTCAGGATTAAAGGGTGGGCTCAGTTCCGCGCACACTGTGTCTCACCTAAAAAATCCAATGCGCAGGCTGGAAGGTGGAAAGACCTTCCCCGGTTCTTCGTTCGCGAAGAGACTGGCTATATATGCTGTAGTGAATCCTTAAGAACTCAAAAAATGTTCATGAATCATGTAAATACGAACAGCATTTTGTACTCATCTTTCTGGGAAAATCAGTCCTGACAGCTTGTTGGATTTGGCTCCTCTGGCTATTTGTGATGGTGACTTAGAAACTCTTCCTGATTGAGTGTTCAGTCAAGTAAAAAGGAAGAATAAACCCAGCATAGGCTCTTACATGTTCTGTTATAAAAACTGACAGTGCCTGGCCTTAACACAATGTGGTATTTTCCTGTGCCAAACTGAGACCAGGCCCCTACACAGACTTTGTTCCCAAGCTCTGGCTGCCGACACCATTCTTCAGTTTACACTGGGTGACACAGAATCATTAACATATGTTGAGCAAGTTTAAATTCCTTCATAATTGAGAGTAATCACTAACAGAGGATAAAAATAGTAAGTAAAAACTGCAGCCCAAGTTATAAAAATAGCCTGACTGAAGCACTGAGGCTGGAAGACAGCCGAGCTTGGGGCTGCAAGACCAGAACCTCAGAGTCCTCCTCCACCTCCCACATGCGCATTTATACTCTCTGCACAAGGTGCCATTTAATACCCCATGCCCCATGAAATGGCAGTTTCTGCACCAAAGGTAAGATTTTTCTGTAAGCTCTCTAGGCCCTAGAAGAAAAGGCAGATTTGATAGTGTTTGCATAGCAGGCATCACAGCCCAGCTCCCCATCTCACTTTGGCAGTGTCTGCATGGGCAGCCAGACTGCGAGTCTGACCAGGTCCAGCATGGCTTTCTCATACCCATGTCACCTCCTGATCCCTTGACAAGAGCCACCCTGGTGCACACTGGCAGATGTGTGATCCTGGGTGCTGCACTGGGGAGCAGTGAGCCCCTCCAGGTGCCTTCAGCATCAGGGTTGGTGCTTGCAGTCCTGGGGAAGCACTCCCCCAGCTGCCCTTGAAGCCTTCTTGGATGAATCATCAGCATTCTGAGCATGAAGCACTCTGAGCATGAAGCACTGTCACCTGGCACTTCCAGAGCCCATGGCACAGCCCTTGTCTTGCTGCTGGAGAGATCTGGTGGCACTGCTCTTTGGGCACATCAGTCTATGGGAACTGAGTGGGCTGCAGAGGGGACATCCCTGTGGGTATGGGAAGGAGTGCCTGGCTTTGTGTCTGCACTACAAGTGAAACATGGTTAGCAGGGTGTGGAAGATTTAGGGACTTCCAGTCCCTTGCAGTTCTTTCCCACATTCTTAGCATGGGTGTGTAGAAAAGTAAGAAATTAAGCAGCTTGCTTTGCTATTTTTCCTCTCCTGTGACCCAGGCAACAGTGAGTAAGTGTAATGCCCATGATATACTCTTATTACCATAGTAACTCAGACTGGAGCTGATGATTGCACAAGTAGATGCCAAAAGGGAAAGACTGCCTAAGGAATAAATCAGCTCTCTGCTACCTGGGTGAATCGTCCCTATCTGCACTTGATACACCTTTGAAGGCAGTGGGATTCCTCTGGCACACAGGGAGAACAAATTACAGCTTAGGTCTAAGTCTGTGCTTGCAAGGCAATCTTCCCAAAAGATACAACATTTTACATCTAAATGAAAAGTTACCCACCCCTTATTAGAAGAGGTTGATTTTCAGCAAGGTTCTGCACTGCCCTCTGGATTTCACCCATTTCTTCTGAAGCAAGGACATGAGGTGCAGCTCCAGCTGTGCCACCTCCAAGAGCACAGGCATGTCTGCAGCTCCCATAACAGCAGCTCCTCAACGCAGAGGAGGACAGTGTAATGTTTCAGCTGAGTGAGAGCGGAGCCTCCATGCACGGGATGCCCTTGGCAGCACAGTGTCTAACCTCCAAAATCTCTGCTGTAGCTCCAGTGCTGGGGGGTGAGAAGGCCTTAGAATGGGCTATGGCGATGAGACAGCCCTTTGCTCCACTGTATACCATCTACCTGAAAACCTCACAACAGCAGCTGGTGTTTCATGCCTTCACAATGCTCCATGGGGCCTGCAATCACCGTCATACCCACCAGACAGGCAAATAAGGACTGGAATACAAAAAGTCAGCCAGCTACCAGGGTCGTCAAAAGGACATGTATAAGGGCAAGGATTTGAAAACTCATACGTCAGGTGAATGAGGCACCTATGAGTCTGTATATATCTGATTATTTGTACAAAAAAATCCTGAAAGATCTCTCCCCTGCTGCTGTGGATAGCAAACCTCTGTCCTCTTGCGGCACAAGCTGGCAAGGCTGCCTGGGCTCTTGTCCTTGTCTCATACTTCTCGCTGTCTTTGGCCTGTAAAGGTACCTGCCTACATTAACAACCCATTTGAGCAGAATAACCAAAATACTGCACTGGGAGATCAGAAGCGAGTGTATAAGAATCCTGTCACTGAGTCTTCTGGCCCATTATTTAGGTCTGGTGCTGGATCTGGAGCCATGCTGCAAGGCCAGGCTGTATCTCAACACACACAGGACAGACACAGACTGCCTGGATGGCCACAGGAGAACTCTCCTGCTTCCAGTGCTGGCCAGTCACCAAGACCAGAGCCCAAAGGCATTGCTGTCACTGGGACCCTAGAGAGCTGTACTGGGGCAAAGGCTTATTTCAGTGGGGCTGCTTATGGGAACCTGCAAAACGTCCCCCAAAGCGTGGACTGTGGCTGCACCAGGCACGTGATTAATAGACATACTGAGAAGGAAGATGTGCTTGGCCAGAGTCAAGACTGCCATTCCAGTGCTGCCATTGCCATCAGACACTGTAGTATATATGCTGAAAAATAAGAGTAAACTGAAAGAAAGATGGGCCTTTTATTTCCCTGCACCTGAGTTGCAGGAGAATACTTCAAATTGAAAGGGAAATGAACAAGCGAATGAACTGCTGCTTCTGTTACAGAAAAAAATAAGAGTGTTGTCATAAATGTCTCCACGTATCTCGGTGACAATTGCAGGGAGCTATTAACATTTGACCTTCCTTGTCACACATCTGTGTTTCTGGGTGGCACACACACCTGTATGTATAGAGTGCCCACCACCTAAAATGTACCAAGTAGAGTATGTACGTTCCAGGTTAACTGATCTCAGTCAGATGAACAAAGACACAAAACTTTTAGCTGTGTGTACATCTCACTGAAATAAAGAATCAGCATCAGTCTGGTCTGTGCTCAGGTCAGAGGAGTTCCTAAGGAAGATCCCTGTTTTGTTTACCTCCCTCTTGAACAGATACAACCCTCTCACCTTTCTCCTGAACTTAACCTTTTTTTTTTTTTTTTTTACATTTCCTGTATCTTGAAGGCCATGACCTCCGCTACACGGTAAAGAGGGTTTGTTTCATACACATCACCAGGACAATCTGAGCCTGCACAATTTACACAATTCCAACCGAGTGAAAAACACTATCTCTAAGTGCTTATTGCTCATGTGTGAAATGCAGTGGTGAGTCATTGACCTACAGCAGTCAGGAGGTGATGGCAGGGGAGAGCAGACACTCCTGATGGCCACTGCTGGCTTTCATAGTAAGGGGGAAAATAGACAAATAAGTAAAATTTGGCAGTGAAGAGGACCCTTGTCCTCTGGCAATACAGCCCCCATGATGGAACATCCAGCATTTGATCCCCAGACAAAACCAGATTTGGACAACTTACTTTGAAAGCTAATGCGTTATTTTACCTACTATTTACCTACTATTTACCTACTCTTCTTTTGAGAAGCTAGTGTGAAAGTACTTGGGGGAATGCCTTCATTTATAAGGCTTATGTATAAATCAGAAAAGTCTTGCTGCAAGCATTTGAGTTACCGGAGATGGACCCAGGCTGACTGGCCAGCTCACACCTCCATTCCCCACCAGTAGGCGCTGAATGTGTCCAAATCCCCAGAGTACCTCCCCCTTTCTCTTCCCTGAAATCTCTTTACAACAGGAGAAACCAAAAGGTGATACATGCCAGTCCCTAGCTTGTTTCTAAAATACTAATGGAAAACGGGGTCAGAGGCAATGTTACGGCTTTGTATTTGACAGCCTGCACTTAAGGAATCAGACTGGAAAGAGTCCAGGGCACAGGAAAGATGAAAAGGAGAAGAAAAGGGAGATAAAAGTCAGTGGAGCGGCTGGAGTGTGTGCCAGCACTGGGGGAGACTCTGCAGCTAATGATGAGATGACAAGTGTACAAAGAGATTTGAAAGTGGAAGCCAAACTGGGAAGTCAGATGAAACGCTGGAAGAGGCAGGTGCTGAAGTGTGTGTGATCATGGAAAATAGTGTGGAGAGAGAATGAAAGTGGGAACAGCAGAACAGAAAGTTTTTCAGAAAGGAGAAGAGACATCTGTTGTCTGCTCTGCCAGGCACAAAGGAAAGCAAAAGGAGTCAGCAGCATCTCAGCCCTCTCTGCAGCAGGTGGCTTGCAGACTCCATCCCCTCCAGAGCTGTAGGGAGTCACAATTAAATGCAATGAAGTGGAATAAGATAGGCTAGAGCATTGCAGCGTGGCAGTGCGTGAAACCTGGAAGGTAGTCTCTAAATCCACCTGGAACTTGTTTTTCTGATCTGCAAGGAAAATTGTGCTCACAGACCTGAAAAAAAATATGAAAAAGCACAAGTTTACTGTGTGATGGTAAAACATTTAGTTCTGTAGTAGCAGGGGAAGGAGCTGTGGATCCCCAAAGTGCTGAGACAGATCCAGTATAGGCTTCCAGGCCTGGACCTCTTGGGGCTATAGGGGTCCCAGGAGCACTGCCATCAGGGTGGTCTTCTTAGGAGTCATCTTACTTCTCAAGTGTGAGGACTCTCAGATCTCTGCACAGCTGTCTGCAGGCTGTTTTCTGAGGCATTGTGTGTACTTTGTCTTCAGCAAGGCCATCTTAGTCTCAGGTGTGTGGAACTGGATATTTAAGCACCCACACCCTGTCTTTGCACTGAGTGCCAGCTCATTTGGTTATTCTCTGCTCGTTGCTCCAGTCCCACATGAGATGGAAGCCCAGCCCTCGAGGCCTCTCCTGGCACAGGAGTACAAAGACGCCTGCCTTCAGCCCATGCACTGGGATCCACACAGGGCCTGTTTCCATTAAAACCAACAGCAGCCTGCCTTCAGGACAGACTCTGAGTTTCCCTATTCCCATCCCAAATGGTGATGGGAATAGGAGAGGTTATGAGCCAAGGTCAACTGGGGAGCCTGGTGCCTGCATCCTCAGCTCTTCCTGCAGGCTCCGCAGTCCTGAAAGCCGGAATCACTGTAGGGGGTTAAGCCTGGCTGGACACCAGGCATGCACCAAAGCCACTCTATCACTCCTCTCCTCAGATGGATAGGGGAGAGAAAATATAATGAAAGGCTTGTCGTCGACCTAAGGACAGTGAGAGATCACTCATCGGTTACTATCATGGGCAAAACAGACTCAATGTGAGGAAATTAACTGACTTTATTACGAATCATATCAGAGTAGGATAATGAGAAGTAAACCAAATCTTAAAAACACCTTTCCCTCACCCCTCCCATCTTCCTGGGCTTAATTTTATTCACAATTCTCTACCTCTTCCCGACAGCAGCACAGGGGGACAGGAATGGGGGCGGTGGTTAGTTCATCACACTGTTCCTGCCACTGCTTCCTCCTCAGGGAGAGGACTTCTTCCCCTGCTCCACCATGTGGTCCCTCTCATGGGAGAGAGTCCTTTGTGAACTTCTCTTGGGCTACAGTTCACAAACTGCTCCATGTTCAGCTCCAAGTGTGGGTCTCTCCCATGGGCTGCAATTCTTCCGGAACAGGCTGCTCTAGCGAGGTTTCCCCATGGGGTTACAAATCCTGCCAGTAAATCTGCTCTAGCATGGGCTCCTTTCTCCATGGGTCCGCAGGTCCTGCCAGGAGCCTGCTCCAGCATGAGCTTCCCATGGAGCCAGAGCCTCCTTCAGGCATCCACCTGCTCCAGTGTGTGTGTGTCCTCCACAGGCTGCAGGTGGGTATTTGCTCCACCGTGGGCTGCAGGGGGACAGCTGCCTCCCCCATGGTCTTTACCATGGCCTGCAGGGAATCTCTGCTCCAGTGCCTGCAGCACCTCCCCCCCCTCCTTCTGCACTGGCCTTGGTGTCTGTGGAGTTACTAGTTTCACATAAGCTCTTTCCAGTCTTCTCTGGCTGCAATTGTTTCTGTGCAATAACTTTTTTCCCTTCTTAAATATGTCATCCCAGAGGTGCTACCACCATCACTGATGGGCTCGGCTTTCCCAGGGGTGCTGCCATCGTTGCTGATGGGCTCAGCCTTGGCCAGCCACCAGTCTGTCCAGAAGCTGCCTGGCACTGACTCTATGGGGCACAGAGGAAGATTCTAGCAGCTTCTCAAAGAAGCCAAACCCGATAGCCGCCCCCACCCTCATTACCAAAACCTTGCCATGCAAACCTAATACATTCACTTCCCAGATCAGGAGTCCAGGACATCCAGTGGTGGCTTTACCACCATCAGGAGGCATAAAGAGGAGCGAAGGGAAGTTCATCCCTTAAGGCTGAAAGTCTCATAGTGGCCAAACCCACACAGAGGCTGTACTTCAAACAACATGTCCTACCACAGCCCATGGGTTACCACTAGCGTGGCACTGCGTGCTGGTAGCCATGAGAAGTCATAGGCACCCATCAGTTCAAGTCTTCCCATCTCATCCTGGGATGCTGTTGCCCACTGTCCATGGGACATCAAGGACTCAAAGATTACTGCTTTATGTGTGTGCTGGCATCCTTCATTGACGCTCCAAAACTTCCCATGTACATATAAAAGCAGCCCAAATCCAAGGCTTCAGAGGTATGAGCAATGGGAATCTGACAGTATGTTTAGGCTCCTTCCTAAGTGAATCATACATGAGCAACTGCTCTGGAAGATCCAGTAGCCAAGTTCCCAACATGAATATGCTTCATTAGTTGCATTTACTTTTGTTTCTATTGGACAAATATTTGTATTTGTCTCATTACACGACAACACCCACAAAGCAGACAAATAGCTTTTGCAAGCTGCTGTTTGGTTGTTTCACACTGGTAAAGACTAGTCATGCTGGTCTCAGGAAGTCAACCTACATCCTTTTGGCTCTTATTATCTTGTCAAACAGGCCAACCTCGTGCTAGCTAGTTCTTGCCCTTTCTTGTTTCAATCAGTTGGCACAGTGACTCTTTTTTCAAAGATTCAGATTGCATTTGCATAAGAACGTTAATGGAATAATTTCAGAAATAAACGCCCAGCTTCACCCTGCTGTACCCTTAGGAAAAGTTCTTCTCCACTGTGAAGGCTTTTTGGCATCTCCCTTCTCCTCCACTGGCTTATAAAGGCACTCATAGTAGAGGTCAAGCTCCTCTTGTGCCACTTTCAAAAACAGTGGCTTTCACAATAAGAAAACACATCCAATGTTTCCTGTCTGTCTTAGGCAAAAGTCATAAATCGTTTTTTCTGAGGAACCAAAGAAGTGTAAGACCAGAGCAGGCAGATCAGAGAATCTTACTGCTGGCAAACTTTGGAACTTTATATTCAAGGAGGGTGTGATTAGCACACGTGGCTGGAGGCAGTGCTGCATTCAGGCCCTGTTTTGAACATTTCACCTGAGGCAATGATGGGTTTTTAGAACAAAACACAATAATCCTAAAGACAGAAAATTCCAAGTTTCCCTGCACAGGATGCAGAGTCCAGCTGTTGGTGTAGAACCAAACTTCCATTGTTTCGTGTTTTGTTCCCTGTGATTTTTGCATCCATGGCCACACTGTAGTGTATTCCCAGTTCCAGCAAGGAAAGAGTAGAAAATCTTTCTTTGTCCTTCAAATAGCTTGCACCTTACTGGTTTCTATGAGGAGGTAGCACATATGTGCTCGGGCCCCTCCAATCTGAGCAGATATTCCAAATGCCAGATGCCACTCTCCAGCAGGCAGGGATGGGCAATGCCTCTTTTATCCCATCCTTCATACTCACTTTCTCTTTTGTTATGAGCTGTGCAGAAAGATTATGCTTTGTCAAGGTTAATGGGATATTTATTCTGCATTTGATCTCTCCATTTAAATCTTAATTACTGCCCTAGAAAGCTCCAGTCCTTGGAAATCAGCATCTGTGTGTAAGGCAAAGATGGAGCCCTCAGTTATTTCACACTCCATTAAAGCAGCACCATGTCAGTTCATGTTGAGAGGTACCACTGTTTTCTGTGAGTTGGTCAACCATAGGTTTTCCTCAAGCACTTTTCCCTGCCCCACTGTCATCCTTCTCCTTCCTTGTTGCTCCCTTTCAAGCCTCTCTCCTGCCTTGCTCTTTGATGCACCTGTGAGGACATCCAGCTGGGGTGCATGGTCTCCAAATTTAGGAGATCATTAAGCCCCTTAGGAAAAAGATTCCTTTCCATGAAGGAACTCCCCTATTTGGTTGACAGTTCCCCTCCAGAGATGTTCTGAAGCTGTCTGCATGACAGGCTACCTGTCTGTCCCCTGGACGTGTGCATACCTCCCTGGGGAGGCCTTTCCTGGCATATAGCTATGGCCCTGGAAAGACAAGGCAAGAAAACCCAGAAACCCAAGTGAAGAAAAAAAGGCCACTGCTAGCTCCGTGTAAAGCACTCTTCTGGGGGGGCTTCTGGCTACACCAGCCTGGTGAGAGGAGAGCTGGGCCCTGCTGCTGCTCCTGCTGGTGCCAGTGGCCCACACCAAGGTCTTGTAATGAGATGGCAGCATCACCTCTGGCACCTCCATCCAACCTGGGTAACGTGGCAGAGCCAGGTCCTGTAGTATTGCACTGGGGGAAGGGGGTATTTGAGCAAGAAGAGCAGTGAAGATCTCTGCCTGTGACATCCCAGCACCACCCCAGGTCCTACTGACCAGGGATGCCCACCCAGCAACCTGCAGAGGAGCCAGCATGCCCTGCCAGGCCCCCATCCTGAACCCAAGCATTGCCTTTCCTGCCTTCATTTTTGGGAGGATAACACAGTGGCACTCCATCATCATCCAGAGGCAACTCAGCCTCCAGGCTGAGGGGTCCTGGGTGTCTCTGGTGCCCATCATGGTGTGAGTGCTGTGCCAGCTCACCTTCATTGTCACAGAGGAGCTGGATGTGAGCTGCATGGTATGGCACTTGGAGTAGGAGGAGCACCAGGGTGCTGGCACAGCACATCAGGAGACTTGATGAAGCCCCAGAAGGACTATTACCAGATCACAGTGAATGTGTTGATGGCACTGTGGACTAAGAGCTGCCAATACCTTCATCACATGGCCAAGGACCTCAGGGTGTCAGGGGATGTCAACCTCCCCCGTGTGCATGTCACCAGACCATGGGACCCAGATCCAGGGCTCTGATGGAGTTACTGGTGGGGACCTCTGGAGGTTGGGGACCTCCAAGAGTTGTGGTACCTCTAGTGGGGGACAGAGACATCCATGGAGATGTCTGAGGGTATTGGGGACATCTGTGGGGACCAGACTAGGGGTGGCTGGGGACCACAGGAGGTTGAGGAGATCTGTCAGTTGAGAACCTCTAGAGGCTCAGTGGATATGCAGGAGTGGGGATCAGGAGGGGTGACGTCCCTGTGCCATGGTGGTCCCATCCCCAGCTCCATGTGCCTCTGCTCCCCCTTGGCACACAGCTGTAGATACTGGGGACTACTGTGTGGGGGAGGTGTTGGGGGAACCACAACTAAAAAAAAAACACATCAGGTCAGAAGCTTTTGCCAGGCAGGATGCAAAGCAGCACAGGCGAAACATCCAAACTGCATCAGCAGAGCATGTTACATTGAGTTGCACTAATTAGTAGCCTAAAGAGAAACAGTATCAGCGTGAATGAGTTCTTCGAATCAAGTCTCCCTCCAGACCTGCTTGTGTATCACCCTTTCTGCAGTCATTTCACCAGCTTCAAGTTCTGACTGGAGGTCATTGTGTTGGTCTTCTCCCATGCTGAGGTCAGGTGCACCTGTCAGGCACTTTCTTGGGAGTCAAGGAGAGCGGTGGGGTCGCTCAGGCTCATAGTACCAAGATGTGCTGGGCAGGAAGTTGAACGCTGTTTTTGAAACACTTCTGTTCTGGGCCCCATGAGTTCCAGAGGAGGCAGAGTAAATGGGTCACCAGGAGGTGTTAACAGTGACTCCTCAGGTGTCAGCAGGAAATGTTTGCACGGGGATGTGCTTCTGAAGTCAGGATTATGTGTGTTCTCAGAGCTTTACATAGTCTCTTTGGTAAAGAAAGGAATAGTTATGTGTCTAATGTCTTGTAAGATTTTAACAAGCTCTTCACAAGAAAGTTACTCTGAACGATTATGTTTTCAGTATAGGCCATGAATATGTAAATATAAATGATCATATAATAATCAAAATACTGGGGCTCACTCAACAAGTCTGATTCATGGCTCTTTGCAGCACACTGAAGATAATGGAGCAGTTACAACTTGTCAAACATACATGAATTTGACTACAGGCAAGAGAAAACATTCTTAAATGTAGCTGCATGCCTCTTACAGACTTGATACATTTAAGAGGTGAATATCCTTCCAAGGCTGCTGCTACGGTTGCAGTTATTCAGAAGGTAAAAACACTCAGCCTCTCTCTGTATTTCAGTTTGAGATAGCTTGGTGAAAGCAAATCCAAAGAATGGGCTCAACTTGACTTTTCAAAGCTTGATTTTTAACAATTGCTTTGACATAACATAGTTTTTCTATTGGTCATTTAGTCCAAAATGATTTAAAAATCGTAGGTTACCTAAAGAACAAATAGGGAGAACAGCAGACAGCCCTCTCCCAGCACTGAAGGAAGGGAAGAGCTCTTTGTCTCTCTGTATCCACTTTTTGTCCCTGAAGTGCAGGACCGTGTAGTGCTGCATGGTTGTGTTCAGTCTAGACAAGCATCAGTTTATGACACTCTACATTATCCTGTTGAAAACTGCTCCACTCTTGGAATAAAAAGCTCTTTTTAATGCTTGCCCTGACTATCTTTTGCTGTACTATACTCTCTGCAACATTTAGCTGAGCCATTTCTTTTTGAGTATCCAAGAATAAGACAGTACTGCTCTTTTTGCAGGCTTCATGTTTTTAAAAAATATTTGTTTTTTAAAAATAAACAAACAGCAGCAGCAACAACAACAATTCCAGTAATAACAGAGATGAGTCTTCCCTATTCTGCTGCAATAACAAGGTTAAACCATTCCAGATGTCATCAATGCTCTGAGAGGTACTCCTGATTACGACAGCTCTGACGCAGGCAGGGGGAAACTCCTTTCGGAAGCGTCAGGACATGCCCAGCAGTGGCGATGCGTAATGTTTCCTGTTATCATGGGATCTTTCATTAAATATGACAGGAAAACAAGGTGTGTCATGCTGGAAAAGCCATGCATGTTCCGTGTACTGTAGCCGCAGCCCACGAGGTGGCAGAAGGAAGCGGGTGTCATCACAGGCTCAGCGCGCTCAGCCGCCTTCCCCTGGATTGCTGGTGTTCTGAATTTGAAAAGGAAGGCAAAAGAAAAAACAACTGAAGAACAGAAGCATATTTAACTTTCATGTAAAAACTTTCCCGGGGAGAAGAGGATAAGCTACTAAGAGGACTGCTTACATACATTAAAGACAGAGAGATGTGTGGAAAACAAAGTGTACTCTTTTAGCAGCCTTTTAGCACCGTGTATTTCAAAATGGTAAGACAAATAACTGCAATGGCCAAGAATTATTTTATCCCTCTATGTGAAGTAAAGACTTCCGAGAAGATGCCTACAGATAGCTCTGTAGCAACATAAATTTGCACTTTATCAAACCAGTTCCTACCAAGTCCACCTGGCCTCTATGTTTATTGACTTGTTTATTGATCTGTTTATTGACCAGTGGTAATTAGCGTAAAAAAACACCAACAACAAAACCACTGAGAGCTTATTCAGCTTTTTGGTCTAACGCATATTAAAATCCTGAAGGAATGTAATACCTAAATTTATTTGGAAATCAGCAATCAACTCTCAAGCTTAAGAAACCTAGACACTAATGAAGCTTCCAGGGGAATTCCACTACACACCTTATCCATACCAGACTGCATCTCTCTCCTCCTTAGAGAAGACACAGTGGTAGCATTAGTAAACAGCATTCCTGATAGCCATGTACTTGGTGGATTTGCTTCTTGGCAGAGCCTGTCTCAAGTAGAATGGTCCTATGTATATTTGCTAAGTCCCTTTTCTGGGTGTTGAGCATGTTCTGCATCTTTTGGGATTATCTGCTGAAGGAAGCTCAAGCAAACACCCAGTCTCATCCTATATTGCAAAGGAGTTTTAGACCACAGCTGAAAGATGCTGCTCTGCACGGTGTGACAGCTCAGCAATATGACCTTACTATTCGTTGCTTGGAAAATGACCACAGAAAACAGAAAAATAATCTGTTTAATTGCCCTTCTTAGCAAGGGGAGGGAGGCCAACATGAGCTCATCACATCTCAGAGAGCAGAGAACCCCGCGAAAGACCTTCTGTGTGTCTGTGGCCTGTGCAACCCTGTGCGTGCCCCAAAGGGAAGGCTGTGATAAGAGCTCATGCTGTTGCATCCAACTACAAAGCATAAAGTCTGAGGAAACCCAATTTTACTTGACCTGTCCCTCTCTCCTACATGTGTTGCTGCTGGGCTGGTGTCACTTGTTGTATTTCCTAGATAAAAGTGAGTAAGGTCAGCTCGAAGCAGGGCCCATGGCACTTGATGCTCACTGGCTCACCCTGCAATGTCAGCCCCGCTCACACAACCTGCAGAAAGCACCTGGGGAAGGGGTCCCCTTTTCTATGAGGCTATTTCTGCTCTATATTCCCTTCATTAACTTAAATCTCCATAAAGCCCTACTAAGCAGGCTGACACCACCTTCTCAGGAGCCTGAGGTGCTTCTCACAGATACAGCACAAGCATGAACACCCACCACTGGGAAATGTTCCTATTCTGGTGCTCTTTGGGTACCATTTTAGGTTCTTCTGTCTTTGGAAACTCTTAGTACTTTCTAGTGGGGCCAGCTTGGTGCTTTTCTATCACTACAGAGCTCAGTACATTTATAGCACCCTGTGTAATTAACATTGCCATCATTTGTGGATGATCTTCATTTGCTTCTTTGTGCTGCAGTTTTGAGCTAATGCAGATATCACCAGCAAAAAGATGACTGTAAGGTCATTTGCACCTAAGAGTTTCTTTGGATTTAGAGCCAGTGCTCTCAGTTATAATAAAAACCTTACCTTAAAAAGTTAAAAAGCAGTTGAGCAGCACAGTTAGAAAATCTGTTTTCCCAGGGATTTATAGTTGCATTCTCTGGTGTCCAGCAAGACACAAACTCCCCCAAAAATTGTGTAGGTAGGATGTAATGTCTCTTACATGTAGATTCTGTGGTGTCTGAGAGCAAAATTCACAGTGCAGCTCTCAGAGCCTGGGGAAGATGATCTGTGCACGGATGGCTGCCTCTGCTGATTAACCACTCCCTCACATTCTGACTGAAATCAGCCAGTGGGTCCAAAACTGCTAGTGGGACAGATTGAATGGTTGTATAAGCCTCCTCTCCATGGGAAAATGCTCCAGAAGAATACACGGTCAGACCAACTGTGCGTGTCGCTAACTGTGCTCTGAGTAAACCAATTTACCTCAACCAGTCTAATCCTGTCAATAAAATGTAACTGCTAATATATGAGACATGCCAGTAAAGCCTAAGTAGCTCTGATAACATTGCGTATGGAACAGAAAGGTTAAGATAAAGTCAATGGAAAGAATTTAAAGCTGCCTGAGATCTGAGTCTGAAGTGGAGCCCTGGCATTGTTGGGACCCTTTCGCTCAGCTGAGCTTGTAAAGGCTCCCCTGAGAGGAGAAGCTGCTAGGGACTGAGTGCAGGGTGCTACACTCCTCCTGAAGAGAAAGCCCTTAAAAATGCAGTCATCATTTTAATTGCTGCTTCTGTCTGTTGGCAACAGAAAAGAGATCAGAGCTACTTCTGAGTTAGCAAGCTTGCACGGACTGGGTCAACGTACTGCAGAGGCAATGAAAGTTGTGCTAGAAATAAATTGGACTCTCTAGCTTGAATAGATGCCAAGGAGCAAGTCTGATCTCCAAAACAGCAGCAAACAGACCATGAAGAGAAATTGGCAGAGAAACGCAGTGATCAGCTGTCAAGAACTGCAACACATCTGGCAGATGAGGAGCTTGGGGGCAGGTACCGCATTCTCATACCACATGCAAGTTGCAAAGGAACAACTGCACCTCTTTTAAATTTACTTCTGTGCGTTCTGGAAAGAGTCAAACACAGGCAACAGCACTCAGAACAGCAGAGGTGGGTTGGTTTTCTCCCAGTATTTCTCTGTCATCTGTAAGTCTTGATTTAATAGAGAGCAGAATCGGAGACGAGGTCAAGTACCGCTGTTGTCTGAGCGTTTGCCACGCACCTAATGCCAATGGACCTGTGCACATCAGCACCCATGAGCAGTGCAACCCATAGTATTACACACACATTTTTTGAATGCCTTGTGAGCAAATCAAAGTTCAGAAATTTTTATTCTTACCTTTCTTAGATGTTAAGAATAATGTTATTCATAGCTGATGTTATCTGTCATGATACTACTTCTGTTCTTATCCAGACTAGGGCTGGCTAAGGCTCTGCTGTGACATGAACCTTTGGATTGCTGTTATCCCTCTTCAAAGCCAGTGCCTGAAGGGCAGCAGTGGAGATGTTATTGGAGTGCAGCTACCCCAAAGGGGTCAGAGTTTAAGTTCTCTGGGCTCTGCTGTGTCTCCAGTGGAGACTTTCATAGCAAGCTGGAACATGTTTGCCAATGCTAGGCTTGTCCAGTCTGGACTCAGCCCTTTCTTTGAAGAATGAATATGGGATACTTTTTGAGGATTACCAGTGTGGTGCTGGATATCACTGCTGTGGTCTCTCTGTTACAGTACAGTGGAACAGCTGTTTCTCCCTTAGAGTCTAAGTAACAAGGTCCTGAGGCCCTTCCTAGAGGCCACCTGACACTTGGTCAGAAGCGCTATCACAGACTGCGCCAGGGCAAGTAACCTCAGTGCTATAATCTGCTGTTTCTCCTATCATAAGCAGTGTAAGAGCTGCAGGCACTCAGGAGCAACCAGGCTTTCTACCATGTGATCAAGTTGGTTCATCATTTCTGCTCCAGTAAATTCCAGCTAAAACTCTTCAGGATGTGCTAAGGTTAGATGAGACACAACATGCAAGTATGCTTGCTAGTTTAATATCTTCTTGCCATCTGGCTTTGTCCTAACTGCTAAAACCAAATATTTTACACAGAGAAAGTTGCTGGCTGAAGTGATCACAGGTTTCCACAGCCACCATGCCTTTGCCCAGGGCAGGATGCTGATGTGTCAGTCTCTGTGTGTTGTCAGCACATCCCAGAGAAACTGCAGCCACATCTAACATCAGCACTGAGATTTAAGAATGTAGCTGCCCCATCATGAGACAGCTGAGAGCAGGGGATCCAGCACATGAGGTCAGAGCACTCCAGAGGTTCATAAAAAAGCAGAGGTGTATAGTGAGCCTGCCATGAGTCTGCCTGGCGTCCTCTGGTTCTTCAGCATTCTCCCCAACGGCCCTGAGCAAATTCAGAGAGACTCAACCAGAGCCTTTTCTCTTGCCTGGGCTGTGCGTGGTTCCTCCCATCTCCTGCTCTTTGCCAAGACAAACATTTCTACCTTCTTTGCAGACGGGTGTGGTAAAAAGCCACCTCCCATGCTGAGACAGCAAAGCCACAGGTTCTTTCCCATATCATCAGTGTTTGCCCAAGCACCTTGCCCTCCACAGCACCTCTCTTAGCAAGGAGAGCCACAAGCTCTTGAGCTCTGTAGAGCACGAAGGTCATTCCCTGATGGAGGCCGAGGTCTAATTGGTGGAGTTATGAGCTGCAGTGCCTGTCAGGAGTGTTAGTGAAGCTCTGTGTTGGCACGGGGCTATAGGGTTAGAGTGATGATGAAGAGGGGATTTGAGCTTCAGAGTAGCTATGTCAGCCTGAGTCCTTCAGTGTGTTTTACATGCACAGCTGCATCTGGGTACTGCTGGAGGCTGCCGAGTCATCAGTGGTGTCAGGGTATCCATAGGGGTTAGTGAATATCAGGCTTTGCAGTTTTGTTTGTGGAAAATTTGCATAAGAGAAGGGACATCCAGCAAAAGATCTGGGGAAGACCCTCAGGACTTTTGGGCACCCAGTAAAGCAGTCAGGATAGGAACTGCTGGACACTAGTGAGACCTGGACCTGGTTACCCTGGGAGGCAGGTTGTCCACAGCAGTCTTAAGAACTCAAGAGAGAAATACAGGTGTCCTGTTTATAGGCTGATTGAAACCATGGGAACAGACTGGGATCTGACTGTACAAAATCTCAACAAATAATTGCTAATAGGAAGCCATACTCAGTGCTGGTCTTTTTACTAGTGTTGGTCCCACAAGGACCTGTTCTTACAAAGCACTATTCAATAACAGCTCAAACTCTTTAGTTTATCAAACAGAAAGGTAAAAGAAGGATCCAATCCTGATTTTAAATATCTGAGGAGAAGATTCCTCTCACCAAAGAACAATATCAGAGAAAAATATAAAAGCAACAAGTCTGGGAGGTCATCTCCAGTCTAAAGTTATTTTGCTTAAAGGTGCACATTTTAAAATAGGGAACAGGTGAAGTGTGAAAGGGTTTATGCTATGCAGGCAGCCTTTGGTTTGAGCTTTGCACAGATGGAGTTGTTACCATGGATGCTGGGACATAGGGGACAGTACTGGGAAAAGCCTGAGACAGCTGGTTTGGAGAAGGGTACCCTGGAGATATGGGAGTAGGAAGGCTCAGGTAAAATGGTAAGGGGCTTCAGTCTCTGTTTGGGAATGGAGAGAATGCGGCTGGCAGGTCTTTAAGCTCCTGTCTAAGCACAGACAGGATCAGGGCTTTTTTTTCTAACCTGGCCTTTTTGCCCATGGAAGCATTGTAAAAGACACTTTCCCACTGAGACAAACATGCAAGTCTTCCACTTCATTATAATTTTTTAGCCAGTTTAGACCACAGTTTTTCAAATTAGCTTTACAGACAAGCAGTCAGATTAAAATGAGTCTTTGTTTTTTAATCAAGTAGTTTAAATTAGAGCTTTACATTTTTCTAGCCTAGTAAATACTAATGTGCAAAGTCTGTACCTAATGTTACCTCACAACCAGCTCTTGGGACTCTCCTTTAAGTGCTATTCTGTCTTGCCTGATTAGAGATGTGCACTGAGTGTTTTCACAGAACCATTAATTCATTCTCTTTGGTTTTTTACCACAGCTTCCAAGCAAAAGCCAAGCTAAGGGACTGAGTGAAAAAGCAGCCTTCTGCCCGTGCTGCTCAGGCACCAGCCATATAGCAGGAACAGGGTTTTCCATCTCTCCATCCCATGGCAATCTGTCTTAATAGTAAACTTATGAGCATCTACAGACATCACTTCGTATATCCACAGTAACTCAGCTGGAATAATTCTGACAATTAGCACAGACATTCTGTCTGGCTGCCCCACAAGTAAAGTCTTTTACCTCTACATAGCTGCTGTCTTTTGGCATTTCTGGCTCCTTGCAGTGACGTGTTTTCTGCTCTGCTCCACATTCCATAGCATATTGCTCTGCTGCAGCACTCTGGGATCTTTTGCAGAAAACAGTGAGGTCCAGTGGCCTGGTGCAAACCAAATCATTCCCCTGATTTATCTTGCCAGGTCCTATTTATCCACCAGTGTTTGTGAGCTAGACCTTACTATGTTCCAAGCACTGTCAGCAGCTGGCAAGAAACACTGGCAATCAGAGCAATCCCCACAGCTCTGTTTGCAGCAGGCTCTTTGGATTCCTGCCTTTAAGTCATGCAGTGACTTCAGAGTGAGTGCAATGGGGCATCTGAAAAGGAGAAAGTTGAAATCCAGCAGATGTTTCTCGCTGATCTCTTCCTGAAGCAGCAGACTGCTGGGACTAAGCCAACACTGCAGACCTGGGAAAACCAGCAGTGTGTGTGTGCCACTTTTGAATGTCCAAGGCTGCTTTCCTTCCATGAGGAACATCCTACAGCTGCAGAGCCCCTTCCTGTGGACCCTCTATGCTCATTCTCGGATGTATCGTTCTGAGATGCACCTTTGGCTTTTTGCTTCCTTGCCCAGCAAGATTTTACATGCTGCTTGGACAAGAGAAAGACCTTCCCACCCTGCCCTTAGTAGTTCTAGAATGGCAATGAAACCTGCACGTGGATGACTGAAAGACAGATGGAGAGGCTGGCTGTGCATGAGAAGTAACTGCCCCTTCCACAAGGTACAAATAAGCAGCTACCAAAGTATTTCTAGTATGAGGCTGGAGTGTTGCAGGTGGGCTGAAGAAGGAAGCAAGCAGAGATGGTGGACGCTTTGAGCCACCTTGACAGAGATGCATCTCTGGGATGTGCAGCCTTTCAGAAGCTGAGGGATGCATTTCCCTCCTCGAGGCTAGAGGCCAGATGACAACAACACTGGCACATTTGTGAGAGGATTTCATCACAGTTGCTGCAAGTTTTAATGCACACATGACATCTGTGGATTTTTTTCATGCTTCATACATGTATTTTACTGGTGGAGAGGAAGGAAATCTTGGTATTTTGAATTAATTAAAAATGTACAGACATATTTGTTTTCATGATAAGACAGGGACTTGAACACCTACAAGACTCAAAAGCATGAATGGAGGGCACATGCAAAAAAAAGGAATGATTAATTGGAGTGCATTTAAAAATAGTAACTGTATGTAATGCTGTGCAAAGCTAAAATCTATTTTAAACTGTTTATATAGAACGGAAGCGTATGTTCTCAAGGTCTCCAGTTTGTCTATGTGGGTTGGTCAAAAAAGTTGTGACATGCTGAGAAAGGCATTTGCACATTGTTGTATTTAGCAAAACTCACTTCCAACAAAATGGATTTAAAAGAGGAGAGACTGCAAAATACTTAAAGATCACAAGACAATCTTTGCCCATGCTCTCCAGGAGATGTATTTGCCTTGCCAGCCTTTCAGGAACTTCATCTCCATGCTTCTGACTGCCTCCATCTCTGTCACTCTTCATGAGCCTTCTCCTCAAACCTTCATATTTTTTGTCTCTCAGAGGATGTGGGCAGCCTCATGTTGAATCCTCCCCTGTACATTTTTTAACTCTTCCAGAGGAGAGGAATGCTCACTGAAGTGTCTCTGTCCATGCTTGCTGGAAAGGGTCAGGAGCTATGAGAGGAAAAAAACCTCAAACCCAGAGAGACAGGACAATTAGTGTAGTCTCTGTGCCAGCAAAAGCAAACGAGCATGCCACCACAATCTACCACTGACTTTGGGACACTCTTCTTTAGGTTTGTCTTAATTTAAGGTTTGGTGGCAAAAGCATTTCTGCAGGCTGCCTTGTTGCACAAGAGCCTGAGCTCATGGTAGAGGTGAGGTAGAAGTGACAATTATATCAAAGTTTAGAAAAGCTTAACAAATGCATGGGCACCTGGCATGCTGCCAGCTCACTGTGGGTGTGGAAGAAGGGAGCACTGTCCTCTTGTTTGTATGCTTCTGGAACCTACTGATGGGAGCAGTAGTACAGTGAGGAGCACAGGGACGCTGGCAATGTGGTGGACATCACTTGAGCTTGTTCCTGTTCTGGAGCATGCCACCCATCAGGTGTCCCTGAAATAAACAGGCTGTTCAGAAAAGCAGCAGGCAAACCAGGAAAAGATGCTGCACTGCTGCTAATGGGGCTGGTCCTTCAAAGCTAACATGGAATTGGAAGGGTACTACAAGTCTGAGGTACCCTGCCAAGACAGCTGCACTGCTGTGCCAGTTTCCTTCCAAAACATAGCATAGTCTTTTGGCCTTCCTTCTCATTTTGTTCACTCTTCCTTTCTCTTCCCTTCCTTTTCCATTTTTAAACCTTGTGGATCAGCATACTGTACACTATGGGACATCTAGTTCCAGAGTAACCTGCAGAAAGAGGCATACCATCACATTTAAAATATTTCTTTTTGCAGTATGTATGTATTGTGATTTGGTATCATCTCATACCAGTGCAGAGCTGTGAATCTATTGAGTCTGTGAAACAAATATATCACTTAAGATCTCTGGGTTTTTTTGTATTTGCCACAACAGCAATACTGGGCAAGCCCATGAGGTGCCCCCGACCCAGCTGTGGAAAAGTAGCACACAGCAGTCAGGGTCAGTGGAGGGACAGCAGTTAATGCTGTGTCAGGGAGGCATGAACTAGATGTATGAAAGCTGGAGCTGTGGCTGTGACAAATGCCTTTACAGGGAAAAGAACTGTATGTTAACACGTGGGGGAGTGAGGAGGTGAAAGTCCACAAGGCAGAGAAAGGGCAAATGAACAAAATGCTACCTTGTCAGGCCCCTGAGCTAGGATAGGCATTGCTGCATGATGTTTTCTGTCAAACAGTAGTAACTACCAGGATTCCAGCCTGGCTGGGTTCTGCCTGCAACTATGATATCCCATCTGTGATATTCAGTGATGCTGACTCTGACCTACCATCACATCAGCCTTGAATATCCGTTCAAAGGATGTTGGCTTCAAAGCCTGGGTCTTACAGCCTTCCACTGCACAGACAATCTCTGCTGTTCTGTGTTTGTGTCAACACTGGTCCACATCCACAAAATCTAGTGAGAAGATTGCTGTCACTTGAGGGCCCAGGGCACGACTCCTTCCATTCCTTTCACTTCTTCAGACATGATGAGAGGTCATGGTGGGGCACCAAATAAAAACACTCAGTAGGCAGGCACATGGTACCAGCATGTTACTCCCTGCAAGTGAGTGGCCAAGGGCAGCCCTCGGCCACAGGCCGCAAGCCAGCATTTAGCCAGTGAGGTGATGTGTGATTAATGTGACATTGGGTCAATAGTGAGTGCACAAGCAAATGAGCAGGAAAAAGACACCACAGTAAGTGTGGTAGAGAAGGGCAGTGGGAGGACCTGGCAAATGCACAGGGGCTGATTCAGAAGGGAGATGCAGCCCCACCTATGCGGTTGTGAGCAAGCTTGCCCTGCACCTCACAGCAATTACTTTCAAAACAGGTTTAATAACACGTCAAAATGTCAGCTGGTTCCCAGCAGGGAACTGTGCTGGGGACACCAGTCACACATTATGAGGCGAGACAGCTCAAACTGACCTGCAACAAAATCCAAGGGTCAAGAAGTCGCTGTTGAGCAGAAGAGGTATTTTGATCTAATGACAGAGATTGCACCTGCGTGCAGGCAAGAAAATTATGAGGGGCTGGAATCCAAACAGACATGAAATAAGCATGAGAATAACAAACAATCAAGACTGTTTAAAAAAAAGCCAATCAAAATCTAAGAAATAATCCTGCCTTACAGCATTGCTTCTGCCAGTTGCCTTTGCTGCTTTTCTCCTCAGTAGACTGGCATTTTGCTTTTTTTTGATCACATTGTTCACCACATTCATCCTTGGGCTTGAATTGGAGCCTTGTTTCTCAGCAAGATTTTTTTTTTAATTTGGACTATTTTTAGGGATTTCGTTAGAGCCACAAATCTATATGCCTAAGAATCTGTATTTTCTATGTGTACGATGCTGCTACAGATTTCAGTGAATTGTAACCACTGAAACATTTTCGTAAGGCTTGGCTCGGGGATAATAAACTCCTTGCATTTGGTCTACCCTTAACTACCAAGAGGTATTCTTGATTTTCATTCTATTTTAATGCAGAATACTGCGGGGTTTATGAGATTTGAATTTTAGAATTGATGTTAAATTAGAAAACAATTAACAAAAAGCACACAGAAAAGCACTGCAGTGTATTGCTAGTAATTTTAAGACATTTCAGTCTGTTCAGACTGAACATTTCAGTCTAAAGCTTGCATTTTTTTTATGTTTCAGTTTCTATTTATGCTTTCATTCACTCTGGTTTGGTTCACCTCATTTGGGAGCAGCACAAAGCAGAGGAAGTCCATAAGTCAGATAAATTGCAATTACCACAGGCTCATTTTGCCAGAGTTATGCAAAGCATCCAGTGCACAGACCGGCCTGGTCTCTCTAACAGCTCACCACATCTTCCCTGTGCCTCTCTGTTAACCTGCACACATGGATGGAAATAGTCCCTTTAGTGTGACAAGTAAGTTTCATGCAGTGAATAAATTTTGAAAAATTATCTAGAGTGAATGGAAAGATTTCCTTAGTATCTTCATAGTAAAAGTCTCAGCTATGGGGACTCATATTCTTTCACCCTGGGTTTTTTTTTCCTAACAGTCTCTTTGGAGCCATCTAAATTGCAGAGCCATGATTTAGGCAATACAGGGACCACTGCTGTGACCAGATTCTACAGTACAAAGAGACAGAAGACAGAGCAGCCAAAGGGACAGCTGCAGTCCCCCGTCCTGCAAGGAGATCCTCTGTTATTCCAAAAGCAGAAGAAGGTTTCAAGACCAGACAGAGCTCAGTGTGCACTCAGGCAATCTACTTTATTTGAGATTCTTGTCCAGCCAGATGTATAGCAGTGCCGTAGTACGGGGACACTACCCTTGAAAGCCATCTCCAGTTCCACATCTGATGCCAGCCGTCTTCCAAAAATAGCATCATGCAGGAAAGAAGCTACTTTTTCTCTTGGCAATCTTCTCCCTGATGAAAGATAAACTTCATTCTGAAAGCCACCTGCTTGCAGAGGACACAAAATGCCTCCCTCTCCACACCACCCTACAAGCAGATGCACACGTGCACTTTGCGGGTTTTTTATAGTTGCCTATTTCCATAAAGTTCAGAACCTATTGACAAGATATTTTAATGCAGTGTGGATTGAACTGCCCAGGTATAAGCATTTTCAGTGCTATCAGTTTAACACAGAAGGCATAGCTGCAAATAGGAATGTTAGGAAAATGGTTTTTTTTAGAGCAGTGTTAGGAAATCCATTTTTTATCACAGGCTGATATTTGACTGTTGTAGATGTCACATCTAGACCTACTTGCAGTGACTTTAGTGTCAGAAAACTGCTACATGGCTCTGAGCATGACTCATAATGATGTCCCAAAACATTCACTCTACTGCTTTAGGGATTTTTTTTTATTGCATTTTTCTCTGTCAGATCAGAACATTACAATCATCCACCCTAAGCCCTGTAAAACACCAAGCCAACACCTCATAATTCCTCTAGTAAGCATATTATGTTTGCTTTTCGCCCCAAAACATAACTGTTCAATATGTCAGGCTAATCTTGAAGTTACAGTTGCTCCCTGAGTAGCAGAACATTGTCTCTAATCAGAGATGCTGCCCCTATTTCACTTTTTTACAGATATTAAGCCTTCCTCTGGGATATATGAAGATGTCAACAGAAAATAAAGAGCTCCTTTACCCTTCCTTACAGGAGGGCCTGCCTACCTCTCTATTCATGCAAGCTAATTCCTTTCAAATCACTTGTGCTGTGGACACAGCCTGTAAACTTCCTCTGTGGTCCTTGCCAGAAGCATCCAAACCATGTCTCCATTTTCAACTTGGAGAAAATTCTGCTTCTTATCTCAGGCCATTTCCTTCTGCTTTCAACTCATTTAAACCTTCAAGCCTATGCACAGGCCTTCTGTGTGAACCGCAGCCAGAACAGGATCTCATCCTCTCTGGCATCCCTGCCTGCCCTCATCTCCTGCCTTCCCTACTGCCTCTCCTGAGCCACTTATCTGGATCGCTCTGAGGAGGAACAGCACTATTTTTAGGCTGCCGCTGTGCTCTAACTAAGCACAGAGGAATGCGGCTGTGAGCCGGGCCTGCCGGGAGCGGCGGTGCTCCGAGGGCAGGCGGTGCCGCATCCCGCGGGCCGGGGGCTCGGCACAGGAAGCTCCCAGGGACACCACCGGGGCTGCGCTCCCGGGAACCGGACGGGCAGGGCAGGGCTGTCTGTCCTGGCTTATCTCCGCTAGGGCGCGGCGATCGCTGTCCCTGTGCGCCCCACCACAGACCCCTCCCAGTGCGGAGCCCCGGTGCGCCCTGCCCGCCCCAGCGGGCCTCCTCGGGGTCAAAGCAGCAGGGTCCCGAGGCCAGGCCTCGCAGCCCCGGCCACCCAACCCGGCCGCTGCGGGGGTATCCCCTACGGACCCTCCGCCGCCAGGACTCGAACCCGTGACCCCGGAACCGCCCCGCCCCCCGGGCCGCGCTCCTGGCACCCCCCGCCCCCCGCCGTTATGTAACGCGCGCGCGCCGCCATTGGCTGGCGCGGGTCGGGCCGCGCGAGGCGGGGGTGGGGCCGCGCACGCGCAGAGCGGCGCCGCTGCCTCCGCCTCCTCCTCCTCGCCGTTCTCCTCCCGAACAGCAGCACCAGCAGCGGCGGCGGCGGCGCGGCCGGAGCTCCCACAGCCGCTGCCAGGGCCGCCCAGCCCGGATCCCGCTCTGGTGAGCAGCGGCGGGGGCAGCGGGACGGAACAGGGCGGGGGGGGAGAGGGGAGTGGGCCCAGCTCGGGGGAAGGGGACGGCCCGGCCGCGGGGCGCGCTCCGCGCTCCGCTCCGGGCCCGCTGTCCGCCAGGGCTGCTTGGCCGCGGCCTCCGTCCGTCCGTCCGTCCGTCTTACCACGGCCGCTCTCCTCCCGTGGGGCGCGTGGCGGGGCTGCGGCCGCCTGTGCTCCGCCTGGCCCGCCCCGGGGCCGCGGCCGCCCCCGGTCCCCGCGCGGCGCAGGCCGGGCCGGGCCGTCCCTGGCGGAGGGGCCGCCAAGCCCCGCGGGAGCACCGGGGAGGCCTCAGGCGGGGCCTCCCGCCGTTATTCGTCTCTGAAGTGACAGCGGAAGCAGCTGTCGGTGTCCGGTTTTAGGACTTGAAACTCCGCTCGGGCTCTGGTTACTTACAGGGCGATGGCCCGGTGAGAGGCACTGCCGTGCTGCGAGTTCCAGTCGCGGTGCCCGCGCTGCTGCTGCTGCTGTGACTTGGCAGCAAAAAATCCTGTTACGATTTGGCATCTTTTTTTTTTTTTTTTTTTTTTTTTTTTTTTTTTTTTTTTTTTTTTTTTTTTTTTTTTTTTTTTTTTTTTTTTTTTTTTTTTTTTTTTTTTTTTTTTTTTTTTTTTTTTTTTTTTTTTTTTTTTTTTTTTTTTTTTAGCCATGTATTCGGTGTCCTACGTGCTCACGCGTTCTTTATTTGGAGGCAGCGGGCCGGTCTGCTGGACTCTGTGAGGTTTGCCTGATAAGGAAAACAGCACTTACCTGCGTTGAGCAATTGAAATACTGATTTAGCTTTGTTGATGAGCTCACCGTTCTTTTAAACAAGCTTTGAGATTGGGTTTTGTCACTTTTTAGGGTAATGATAATCTAAATCTTCCTTTTCTTAGTGTTTCAGGAACACTCTCTGTCAGCTGTATTAATGTGACTTTCAGTGTTTAAACTCTTGGATTTTTGGTCTTGGGCATAGTATGGTGGTTGATACTTTTGAGCAGATGTTTTTGGTCATATTTTCTTGTCTGTGACTTAATTAAAAGCAGCAGTTGCCAAGTACATACAAAAGCTCAGTGGCGTTGGCTGTTGCAATGTACTGCTTATCAAGGCACTAAAATACAAAATAATATGCAAATACTTTGTGAAAAGAACTATTTTTTGTTACATTTAACTGTTTTCTGTTGAGACCCCCCCTGACGTCTGTAGGATTGCTGTAATGCGGGTAAAATGGAAGCGAAATAAACCTACGGTTGCTTCCAGGGTATGCAATGCTATTGCCAATATCTCATTTTTTCCCCTTATTTTTAAATTTTAAATGGGAATCCAGTGTTCTGGTTGAGCCATTCTGTATATAAACAGTGTGAGGCCCTGGCCAGGGTGTTCTGGAGTAGCTGTAGTGTACAGTGAAACATAGACTGGTATTTTTAGTCTTATTAACATGCAATCCTATATCTTACGGAACCTGTTGAACGCCACATATATTTCTAGGTGCTTGTTAATGGAATTTGTGTTGTGTTCAGTTTTGTTAGCCATATGGACTTCTAAATTATCTTTTAGAGAAACTGAAGGGGAGTGAATGCTGAAGATGTGCTGTATTGCTTCTGCAGAGGGTTACGAGGTGGTGTTTGATGCAGTGAAAGAAGCGGGCTGTGACCCCAGAGGTGCCTCTCAGTCCACAGGAGCTGTTCTGGGTCTCAGGACTGTCGTTTTGCTGTTAGGCACTGTGATGTTACATGTCCAGAAATTCTCACAGTACTAGTGAATTTTCCAATGTTAGTATGTCTTGTGGACTCCATTTTCATAATGGTTTTATGGGCTTCTCACACGTATTTACTGTAGGTCAGTCACTGTTTGGATAGGCCTTTCTCTCTCAGCCGGAGGCCGCCTGCCCTGTTGGGAAGGACCACATGACAGGCCTGGTGTAGCCCCACAGAGTGATCTGTCCCAGAGCTGCCAAACTTGGAGCAAGTGCCCGGGTCATGTGGAGGGGCAGTGACCAAGAAACTATCCTCCTGGGAGCGCTAGACTTTGCTAGTTCTCCTGAGAACAATGGACTTCGCTGGCTGTGCTGTGCTTGGGCAGTCAGTGTTGTGCTTCTGAGAGAGCTGCACAACTGGATTGTGCCTGGGCTGTGAGGGACTGAGAGAAAGACAGCAGCAGAAATTGGGCTGCTGGGTTACATAACCACACTCTGAATCCTGCTCTGTTGGTGTGCCCAAATCCTGCCTGGTGTCTGCTCTGGGGGTGGGGCACAGACTGAATTGGGTGTCTCTGGTGGGCTGGGTGCAGGTGGAACATTGTTATTGGGAAATGCGATGTCTTGATGCTCCCTGAAATGTGACTCTTGCATCTCATTTCTTCTTCTGGTGGACATTGTAGTAGCATATGGCAATAACATTTGCTTCCTTTATGCTCCTGTGTTGTATAGAGAAATGGCTTCTGATGGGAGCAATTTTATTTCAAGAAATATACATGCATGTAAAGTTGACTGAAAATAAAAAAATAGCCACCTGTAAAAATATCTTTCAATAAAGAGGGGTGACCTGCTGCTCTTGGTGTTCCCAACTCCAAAGCAGGTCACAGGCACCTACACCAAAAGACACTAATGCACCTTGGGTAATACTTTGATTTGCCTTTCTTGAAACTTGTTTCAAGTTCCAGAAATAAAGGCTCAGTCGTAAGCTTTAGGAAAAAAAACAAAATAACAATAACAATAAAATTGGAATTTTTCTGTACCTTTGGAAATAGAGAATACGTTTCTATTAACTGCAAAGGAAACTTTTAATTATTCTGACTATTGAAAACACTTTTCAAAAGTAGACCGTGAATCTTTGTAGAGGAAGAAACCTTAGAACAGCCTAATAATTCTGGTGTATTTTAAAAGTGACACTAAACTCAGAGTCTTTACATTGTGAAGAACAGATGTCTGTTGTGTTTGAGTTATGGGAGTTGTAGGCCTTGTGGACAGAGTGCATGACTGCATTGTGCTCATCCTCAGCAGCAGTAGTTTCTCATGTTTGTAGACTAAATGTCTTCTTTTTGTTTGTAGATATGGCTCGTGGACAGCAGAAGATTCAGTCGCAGCAGAAAAATGCCAAAAAGCAAGCTGAGCAAAAAAAGAAACAAGGACATGATCAGAAGGCTGCAGCCAAGGCTGCCTTGATATATACCTGCACTGTCTGTAGGGTAAGAGGAACCGAAGTCAAAATAGTATTGTAGGGAGGTCTGTCTTCCAGCCTAGAGCAGAATTTTTAGAAGATTGTATAGTGGAAACTAAAATACTTAAAGTGGTTGTCAAGCTTGTAGCTATAAGAAGCATTTGCATCTGTTATGTGACTTGCTTACAAATTTAGCTGTACTGATAATTGAGACAGGAGAAAATCAGAGGGCGTGTACAGGTCTGGTTTGGGTAGTTATTTTGCCTTTTGTATTGCAGTGGTCCGCGTGTGCTGTTAGTGTGAGATTGCTTCCTGTTCAGTCTCCAAATGGAAACATGATTTTTTTGTGATGGAATTGGCCCACCTTAGAATCATTTGTTACTGATGTTGATGCAGAGAGGGAAAGGGGTGCTGGCAAAAGCCTTAGTGTAAGTTTGATACACAGTAACTTTTGCTAGAAAAACTTACTTGACAAGAGAACAGAAATGCAAGCCCTAATCAGATTGTACATTTCCTTCTGCCTGGTTTTCCTGAATGTGCTCATTTTGGAGCTGAAGGATAAACTTGCTGTTTTCATTTAAATGGTCAGTCCCAGAATTGATTTGTCACTTTAAATGTCTTAAATAAGTTTCCAAATTAAGGGTTGCTCCCTTAAGTACTTGTTGTGAAATCAAGCTGCAGCATCCATCCCTTGGGACAGTGGATGCCTGCAACTGTGTTGTAGCAAAGGTCTGAGATAGCTTGTGCCAAACAGGGAATCAGGTCATGCCATATAACTTTTTAGCCTGTTGATAAACAAAAGAAATAACTTTAATAAAGACTTGGTTCTGAAAAGGATAAGCATTTAAGGTGTTAAAAAAGAAGATAGTAAGGAGATTTTCCACCAAACCAACATATGAAGTGTAAGATGTGCAGGGAGATACTTAGCAAGAATAGCACCACTGATGGACATGCCAAAAACAAAGTGATAGTAGTGCTTAAAAGCATCTCTGAGAATAGGAGGTCAAATACTCTGTCCTACCCTGCAGCTAAATTAGTGGTGCGTGTGTCACTAGAGCAGTGTCATTGAGGAGACAGTTTGCTTCAGGGAAAAGAAAATAAAACATGTTGGGGAATAGGTTTTGTAGCATTATTTAACACTTCTACTGTGCATAAAGTTTAATGTCTCTCTTTAATCAGACTCAAATGCCGGATCCCAAGACCTTCAAACAGCACTTTGAAAGCAAGCATCCTAAGACTCCACTTCCTCCAGAATTGGCTGATGTTCAGGCGTAAAGTTGTCTACAGGTCGTTACCTTAATTTTTAATTGATTGTCTGAGAAAGCTGTATTATGAATCAGTTTTTTTACCACCAATAACTAGGGCTTTAAGCTTGCTTCATTTCTTTTAATATAAAAATTACTGGAGGTAAAAGTTGGACTCCTGAACTGTTAAAAGGAGAAGCAGGCTAGTACTTACGTGGGTGAAATGGCTGTGGCATTTCAGTGTGCACAGAGGTTTTAAAAGGGATTAATGTTGTTTCAAATCTTCATTCTTAGTGTTGTAGGAATACTTCCTTATTTAGTTCTTGCTTTGAAATGTTAGTTTTGCTTTGAACAAAATATATAACTACAATCTGTCGCTACAAAACGTGTAATGGAGACTGTAATTTAGTATATTTCCAACAATTGAGCCTTTTTGTTCACAATATACAGATGAATGCAGATTTTTCTGCATTCGAATACGAAACTTAACTTCTATGTTAACTGTAGAAGTAGCCAGTTGTTAGGCTGTAGCTGAAAGTGGTTATAATAAAAGGCTGAAATGAGGTAAAAAGCAGTATTATGGTATTTCATTCATGCAGAGATAAGCAGCGTTGTGTAATGGTTCAGCTTAACTGAGTTGTTCTTGTTTTTTATAGGTGAAGTCATGACACCTATTGACTCTTCTACTGTCAGACCTTACATAACAAACCTGCAGCTGCTTTTCTAAAACTGTTGATCAGCAAAAATGAAGGGGCTACAGAAACATTCATATTTTTATGCTGTTCCCTCTTGGGCTTCATGAAAAGACAATTCTGTGTAAATGTACAGTTGTGCCCTATTTGGAAATCCTGAAAAATCAGTCCATACTTGTTATAAAAAATTTTTTACAATTGTAATTATATTGATGTTCATATTGTGTAAAATAACTCACTTAATAAAGTAGTACTTTGATTTTACAATATCACAGATTAACTCCTTGTAGAAATTCTGTTTCAACTTCCTGCATTATCTGCCTTATAAAATAATAAGAAAAACACAAAAGTGGAATTTTCCCCATCCTGCCAAAACGTGAGCAGTATCATTCCACTGAAAGTAATGTACATTACAGTAAATTAAAGTGGAAAGGGAAGCTGCTCATATTTACTGTCCAGTGTGCTGCCTGCTTGAGCCCAGCCGCTAGTGGTCAAGCTGAGGGCTCAAGGCACGGCACTCGCCCGAGCAGCTGCATGAGAATCATGAGACTTCCTCCTACATTTTTGTCCTGGGTATTGGAGCCTAAATACTGCAAGCCATTTCGAATGGGATTCTTTACTGTGAGGGATCATGTTCCTTGAAGTCATGCACTGGAGAGACTCTAGTTATGCTTTTATCTTTTCTATTTAGGTAGATGGCTGAGGAAGCTGAGGGGTGGCAGATTTGAGTGCTTCTGGGTATGCTGGCTTAAAAAATGCTTGCAAATACTAGGTGAAAGCAACTCTGCTCTTAGTTGAAAAATGGGTTTGAAAATATTTTTAATGATATTTTGAGCAGTCAACCACACATGTTCCCCCTCAAATGTGTCTGGTTATTTCTCTCTTCAAGAAATGCGTAAAATAGCCAGCCATTAATAACCTTCCTTCACAACCAGCTTAAAATAAGACTGTTGGAAAAGAGCCAAAGTAACTAAAATAATATGGCTACTTAAAGAAATCGGATGTGATTAAAGTTGCATTGACAAGAAAAAGCTGGATAATAACTCTGGCCAAGAACATTTGAGCAGATAAACATAATTATCCTTAAAGTGTTCTGGGCTGAGTTCTAATCCCAGATGTACAGCACAGAAGTGGAGAAACATCTGAATTGTGCTAGGTCTGATATACAAACTTCCATCTTTGGCATTTGGAGGGGGCTTATTTAAGAGCTTTATTTTTGACCCTGCATTAAGAAGCAATACTAGAATTGCTGTGATTTGTGAGTTTACAATAGATGTAAAAATTCTGGCAGTCCAACTAACCCTTGCTATGCAGCAGGACTGTATATCTGGCCTTCAAATGGCTTCCTAAAATCTAGGACCATAGTCTCAAAGACTCATTCACTTAAAAGAATGCACTTGGTATTTTATTATATAAAGTCAAAGCCTTTGTCTTCGTCCACTCATTTGCTCTTTATTGAACTACTTCTGTGAGACTAGCTTCCTGTCCTCTTTGCTGTGACAGTATCTCTGTAAATACTTACTTTGGCATAAAGTTTCTCTGTATTATAGTCACTCTGGGATAACCTGTATACCACTTAACTTTTATAGGTAATGTTATTCTCCTCAGCATAATCCACTACTGCACTTGTACACCTGACATCAGAATGTAACGCTTGATTTATTTTTCTTTAATGTTATCAATACATATATCCTGACAAACTGGCAAGAAATCTGCTCTCGACCTTTGTGCTGTATGGGGGAGAGGTACTTCAATGTTCTAATGCTGTAGTTTGTCTAAGAATACACCGAGTGCAAATGGATAAAGATGTTTCTTGCGCTGATTGGTATTTGATAATCTGGTTTTACTTTGAAAAATGTGTGGGGATGTATCCCTATAGCTTGGTCCTGAGGTGAAGTATATGTTCTATTCCTTCAATTCAGATTGTGTAGCATTAAATAAAAAGATTTTGTTTCATAAACAATCTCTCTTAATGGGCACTGAAGAGTTGGAAAGCTGCATCAGTAGTGGGATGATTAACTTCAGTTAGAATTGTGTTTTCAAAACTCCATGATGCTCAGTTTGAAAATACCTTATGAAATGATGAGGTTTCTATTATTGGAAGGAAAGGATGATGCTCGGTTCAGTAAGATCCCTAGCTACAATAGCTGTAATCTCAGTTACAGAAGTAAATGAAAGCTATGACTGAAATGTTATAAAGCTGTACCAAATGTGGAAATAGTCCTCACTTAGAATTATCTGCAATAGTCCATATATCTAAAAGGTCAGAGGAAGGACTAGTTCTCTATCATCTCCTCCTGATCTGGAGGATAGCACACCCTGGTACCCGGCTAAAGACACAGTTGTGCATTGTAATGTGTCTGATTAAAAAGAATTAAAAATCTAAAACGTAAAATGTCATATTTCCTGCCTGCTTTTAAAACCAAGTGTTGCTGCACCTAGAAAATTAATTTCCTGCCTGTGGACAGCCATGGAACTTGAAGCTGTCTACCTGTGCAAAAAAGAAAAAGGCATGGAAAGCTTCCTGTGTTCCCTTGAGAAAGATTCATCTTTGTGCAAGGTCAGCATTCAGGTAAGGGGCTTTTATGGTGTCAGTATGGACATCAGCTGTCATGAATACTTGTGGAACAACTTTAAAGAGTGATTTTGGATTTTCAGAAGCCCACATCTTTTGGGAATCTGCATATAATCAGCATCCGAAATCATATTTTAAGTGTCATGTAAAATGTTCAGAAAAAACGTCTCACTTTAGATCTTAGAGCAAAAGTTAGAACATGTGATTATGGTGAAGCCATGTTGGGGACTACTGAATAATCAAGAACAGTTTTGCAATTTTGTTAATCAGACTTAAGTAGGCTTGTTTCTCTACGTCTGCTTTACACTACCTACGGGCTTCTGGTTTGTTGCTATCAAAAAGCTGTGTGAAAGATCTGAAATAGAAGTTGAAGACAGTTGCTGCGTAGCCTTAGGGAAATAGCTGGCTTTATACAGTGCTCTTGAAACATCCCTGGAGACTATCCCTTTTAGTTATTTGCTGAAAACACTTCAGCTCAAGTAAGTAAAGCTAATGACCACAGGCTGTTTACAAACCACATAGTAATGAAGGAATTTGTAGCATTTCTGTAAACTATATTGAACTGTTTTCCTATCTTGATAAGAAGTGCTATTAGATGGAATGTCTTTTATCATCAAATACTGATAGGCTTGAGGTCTGTTTTGTTTCCCATTTTCACAGAAACAAGTTAGGAATTACTGGGCTTTACTAGAAGCCTGGTCTTCCAGGGCCTGACCAGTAAACTTGATTATTCCTACAGAATCTACAAACAAAGTAAAGGTCAGATTATGTTTCTGTCTACCCAGTTATCTGCTGGGTGCAATTTGGGGGCCTTTGATTTACCTGTTTAAAACCTTGCAAGTTTTGCAGTCGACTTGAAATTCAGCTCCAAAACTCATGTTTGCACTGGTATTCAGTGTGTCATTTTACATATTCTGTAGCATCATCAGCGATTTTGGTCTAGTTCAAACAGTGGGAGGGTGTGTCCATTTTTTAAATTATTTTGAAATATTTTAATACATTGTCTATTGTGTTACGGTTTTTATATAGATATGGCACCATAGACTCACAAGTCTAGAGTTGTGTTATCTTGGTAGCTTTAAAAAAGAAGTGGATTAGGTTGCATGGATGTTTTATAATTCTCTTACGTAGCTTTTAGCACTGAGGTTCCTGGGAAAGGAGGAATCTATAGTTGTCCCAACACGGTTATCTAACAGAAATCTGTTCAGGCTGTGTCTCAGCTTTTTCAGGAAATATGGCACAGTTTTCCTCTGAAAAACACTGTCCATTAAATATATAAATTCAAGATCCATGCAGCACTTTGATGGTATGGCAGACATACTTGTGTGTTCCTTCTTTGTAGCTGTTAAAAAATACAGTGCACAAAATTTACTGAATGCTGGAGGTCTTTCAGAAGAGCATGGATTAAGGGAAATCTCAGTAAGTTATCTAAACCATCTCCTTGCTCTGAAATTGGATCAAATCTGCCAAGACCAACTACCAAGTGTTTCTATAACTCTTAAAAGCGTCCAGTGAAAAGGATCCCATGACCTTTTAAGCAGCATGTATCACTGCTGAACTGTACCATTGGAGAGTTACTACAGCAAGAGTTTATCCCTGTGAATTAAGTCAATTGTTTACTGTTCTCATTGGCAATAGATGTGATAAATAGTGCCTTCATTTGAACATTGCTATTGTGTTCTTCTAGTCTTCAAAATAAACCCAGTTAATTGAATCACTCTTCCTAGGTCACATCTTCTAACTCTAGTGATTGCTGGTGCTCTGGATCCTCTCCAGTCGGTGCTCCTAAACTGTTTGCTCCAAAATGTGACCCAAAGTGCTGGCTGAGGCTATTGCAGGGTAGCTGGGACAACTAACCTCTGGCACTTGCATTCTGTTAACGTACACTGGAATTATATTAGCCTTTTTACACCAACATCCTAGGTCCATTTTGGTACCACTAATAATCTCCTTTGTGTCCCTCTATTTAGTGTCCACAGAGCTGTCTCTAATGGATCTCAGACCGGACTGTTCACAGTTCATCTAAATGTGGTATCATGGGGGAGTTTTCCAGATGTCCTCCCTTACTCTTTAGTCTGTGTTGTTCATGAACACACTGATGGGATAGACCCCAGGCAAAGCCTTGCATGACCCTGCTTGAGTAACTTCACAGGTTCCCAGTAAGCCTTTGGGAGCTGCTTTTTGAGAGCACTTTATACTGCTGTGATTTTTCCTTGTGGTCCGTATGGATTGGAGCTCTGTATTTCACCTGTGAGGACTTCACAAACTGACAATGTCAAAGGCCTTTAGAACAACAGGGAGATTTGGGATCTTGTGTGCCTGTGGGCACCAGGGTGGTTTTCACAAAGGAGATGGATGATAGTGGGGTACAGCATACTTCATTCCTGACAAATCCTTGTTGTCTGGCTATTGCTGGGTTACTTTTTCCTGTGCATTTAATAAGAGAATTTTATGAAAATGATTCTAGCCTTTTTTTGAGATTTAAGTTGACTGACAGAGTCCCTTTATTTTTAAATTCCTTATGCTTGTCCCACTACTCTCTTGGGCTCTTTTCTATGCTCTGTGAGTTCTCAGAAAGCAACACTCATGATCCATAGTGACGTGGCTGATTGCTGGAGCATCCTAGGGTAAGAGTAATTAGTTGTTGCCAGCTTGAATTCCATCAAAGCATTCTGCCTATTTTAGCTTATTCTTTTAACTTCTTAACATGTTTTGTTTAGTTAACTTTTGACTGAAGTCAAAAGTGCTGTTTATTACTTATTTGTGAATCTTCGATTGTTTTTCATTTCCTCATCAAGTAATGGACCTATACTTAACTTTTTCTTTTCATAGATATTTATAGGCTTTGTATCTGCCTTTTAGAACCCCAGCTGTGTTTTTAGACTCTGCTAATGAAGGTGTTACTGTATTTGAGCTATGTAAAACCCAGTCACTCAGGATCCACACCCTTTTGTCTGCAACCATTGAGGCCCACTCTTTGAAAATCCTTTTTATTTTTTTACACAGTTTGCCCACTGTGAAGTTGTCAGAAGTTTTATATACTCCATCCTGATCAGTTCAAGGTCCCAAACGTGCCAGAGCATCTCATTAAAGTTTGAGCTCTGATGAGTATTTACTTACCTACATGCTGGCAATGAGAAGGACCAGGCTGGCCTGATGAATCTCCTGAATGTGCAATAGCTGTTATCCTGTATATAAAACTGCATAGCACTAATTAGACTAAATGGTTGAGTGATTTTTCCCCAGACACCACTCTGGCCATTTTTTCTTCTGGTTTTCAAGACTGTCCCTGTACTTTAATCATTGCTGCCTGTCTTTTACATATGGATGCCAATGCAATCCAACCCCTCACGAGAGTATATTGTGTCTGTCTTCTTTACCCTTAGTTTACCGATAACAGTGTAATACCCAAGCTGCCTTTGTGTCTTATCAGGTGCTTTGTGAAATGAAAGTATGCTTGGAAAACAAATGCACAGGAATTGTCAGGATACTCACAGGCCAACAGGATAGGCCTAAATATTAGGCCTAAGATGTCTTCTGAAAAAAAAAAAAACCAAAACAAAACCACAAAAAGTCTAGAATGATTGTATGTGTCCTGCTGGTATTCAGACTTGTTCTTATGGTCATTACTTTCTGTTACAGTTAAGCTTAATGCGGTTGCATGTTCTGTTCTTGAAGGAGGCACAACTCAGATTTCCTGTGGCAGTGGGCTGTGTGCAGTGTGGGAACTGACCAGGATAGTCTCTGTGCAACGAAGCTTCCTTACTTCCCACACAGAAACAGAGGGAAAAATAATTTTCATTTGTGACTAGATTTCACTTGCTGCATGTTGTATCTAGAATGCAAGTTTAGATTCATTGTGATTTTAGAAAAAATTGCTTAACCCTGGGATAGATTTTCTAAAGGGTACCTACTGCTCTTACCAGATCAATGCTAGAAGAGAATGTAGTTCTTAGTGGGATGTAAGAAATAGTGTTTATTAAGGACCATATTAAATAAGGTTAAGAAATAGTAAATAGCTGCTTTTTTCTGCTGCAGTAAATCTTTCAAAGAATTTGCTGTTTTGCATCTGAAAGCAAGAGCTGTTATGCATCTGAAAGAATGTGACAGTGGATCATAATCGCCACTAGCGGAGGAGGACAACTTCTCAGCTTCTGGGCTGCTTTCTAAATGGACAAAGCCTGCCTGTATTTTTATCAAACAATAATTTAATTGTACATCACTGAAGTCAGCAGGAACTTAATTTTGTCATGTGCTAAATATTTGCATGCATGTGCAGAAAGCAGCTAGCTTGAACACCTTTGTAAAATCTATATATCACATACGTTACTAAAATCAGTGTAATTGACGTCTCTATATCAGAAGACAATTTCTGGAGGCAGGGAGATGCAGTATTCTATCCTAGAAAACGTATACAGTGCTGTACCAAGACAGACTTTACAAACTGTAATTGATGAAGTCATAAGATCTTCTTGGACTATAGTGACTGTAGTCCTCAAAATTTCTCCTGGTCTTTTATCATAAGCCTTTTGATTGGAAACACTGTGTGGGTGATATGACTCTGTGGCCTTAGAGAGGCTAGTACCCCATGGACAGAGATTTCTTAGGCAATTCTGAAATGATTTGCCCCTTGCTTGCTCTGTGGCTCCAGGCATTTTCTCAGGACCCAGACATCTCTGTGTTGTCCCCCCCAACTTCCCCACTTGGAGTGGGTGAATATGTAGGAGCACAATCATGCAACGATAAAAATGTCCAGTGTAAAGCTACTATGTGCTAATACTGCCTTGACTGCGCTATTTTCAGTCAGTGGTGGCCAGACTTCACCTTTCACTCCCTACAAAGGGACAGAAGCAACCTGGTGCTTTCTGGGACTGCTCTGCTGACTACCTGCCACCCTCTCAACATGAGGCTTGTGGAGCCACACAAGCAATGCAACTGGTCATGTCTAAGAGGCCCTGGCTAAAACCCTTGGCTAAGCACAGCTATTTTTGCAGAAAGGGAGGTATCTTAAAGGCAATCCTGTTGTTCTTATTTGTGAAAATGGGCAGCTGGGTAGAGAAAAGGCTCTCTCTGATTATGGGGCAGGATGGTGGTTTAGAGCTGCAAAATAACATCCTGTAGTGCTGGGCACTAGAGAAACACTTGAGAAATGCCTAAACCACAAGACATGTTTCAATTGGTGCTTGTATTCCTATAGTCAGGAAGGAGAATTCACATTGAAGCACCTGATACTGAGTCCCTTTGCAGAGTACGGGCAAGTGAGTGAGGCCCTGGAAGAGTCTGACAAACAGGGTGCCAGGTTGTGGCTGGGAGCAGGGAAGCAGCATGGAGTCAGTATTTCTGCAAGAGATCAGCAAAGACAAACATCTTTCCCTTGATAGGTGTACGAGGAAAGGAGAAGAGGGAAAGGCAGGATCCCAGTTAGAGACTGTAAGAACTGTGCATTTGCTTACGTGAAATGTTTGCTTTTGAGCGCTTCAGGCTGGCTCAGAACTGATTGATGGCTAATGATGGTCAAGGTCCATTTAAAGGCAATAAACTAACAATGTCTTGAAGAGATTGTACTTTATATGGCACCCATGACAGATACTTTGCGAGTACCAACACACTATCTTTCTAACTAATGTGGTAATGAATGTACTAAGTGCTTGAGTGTTTTGTTGTTTTTTTTTCCTCTTCCATCCCTCCTTGTTGTGGGTATGTCTATACCAGACCTCCACATGCTGCATTGATCCTTACCCAGATACTCATCTCTTCAAGCACTCTTGAACAGGTTTGTACATAATTGGTGTCTCAGGAAGGGAAAATCTGAATGTCAGCTTAAACAAAACTGATGCTGAGACTTCAGTGTACATTAATGAGCTGCTTTTGACCAGAATTTGACTTCAGCAAATGACATGCTGTAGAGCTGGAAGGGAGAGGACAGAAGTCCTTCCATTTCCAGGAAGCTCTGTGGAAGGAAATGAACAGGAAGGCCCAGCAAAAGCAGTCCCTGTTCAAGAAGAGACTAAACCAGAGGAATGGGAACATTGAAAAGTTCCACCAAAACAGCAAAGTTGTCAGCTAACTCGACAGCCAAAAAAGTGCTGCCTTCCAGAATTTTCTTAGCAAAAAGCTCTCACTCTTGGGCAGGTATGAACTCTACCGAGAACTTGCTGACTTTGTTGCTAAAACTGATTATGAGAGAAAATATTGAAATGTTATTCCTCCTGAAGGTTAGTTGTCCAGCTTCTTAAAACAAGTAAAGCTGTTACTGTCTCCTTGCAGAGTGAATGAAAGCAGATTATAGTGAAACAGATGGTGCAGAATTTAACTTAAAATCAAGATTCTTGCAGAGATTCTTGCAGTCTGTCTCAAGCCATGCTCAGGCAAACTGGTGTGCAGAGACATTAAATAAATAATCCCACTGGTCACCCTTGGGTCAGTTTCTTAGTTACAAGATTTCAGAGTACAGGACACGTTATTTATTTTTGAGAAAAGCATCTCTGTTTTTCCTAAGATGTAGGAAACACCACCTGTTTTAAGAGATGGATCCCAATCTGTGAATTCATATTGTGTAGAAACAGTCCTTTTTTTAATTTAGGAAGACCTATGAAAACCAGCATCATTATTTATAATCCTTTTTTGTCTTCCAGTGGCTAGCATTTTCTAGTTTCTCCATTCTTATGGCAGTCTTTTCTTCATCCCCATTTCCAGCTAGCTTTCTAGAAGAGCTATATAAGTCTTTCCTCTCCAAGAACATGAGTCAGCCACCATTTTTATTCCTAATAACTCCTCCATCTTCCTCTTTACTGTGGAATAAATCACAGCCACTCTCTCTGCATCTCCAAGTGAGTGTCTAACCGAAAGCTGTAGCTCCATACCCCTGAAAGAAAACTCTTAACCTCTTGCCCATGTCTCTTCTACCCCTTGGTCTTTCTTGTCCCTTTAGGTTGTTCATGAGCCCTGGGTTTGGGTCACATGGTTTGGGTCTCCATCTAAATCCCTTTGTACAAGTTAGAAGTCTTGCCAATTCTGCCTTCCTTAGTCAGTGCTTTTTTCCGAGTCCTTGGCATCTCCTCTGTGCAGCATCCTGCCCTCTAATGTACCAACTTCAACAAATGTGGCCTGACCTTGCCCATTGCCCAGAGAGTGGGTGTCCAGAGCACTGCCCAGAAGACAGTTGTCCTCATCTATTGGTTTTCCATATTCACCTCCTCTTTTTACCATCCTCATTCTAGACCTCACTTCCTTCCTTCAAAACTCTGCATCCCAGAAGTTGGTAGCAGCTGCCAGGCTGTTCTGTTCTCCTGATCTCTCTCCTTGCTATTTCCTAGCATCTTCCCACCTGCTGCCTTTGCAGCACCCACCAGTGGGGTCTCAAACAGCACCTGGCACCAGTTGTCTCCAGCTACATGGACAGGGCTCTTTGGGCACTTTCCACATGCACACTGGTCACAGCCTCACCATCCTTCTCAGGTCACATTGACAAGTCTTCTCCCTGCATAACAGGTACCTTGCTACGACAGAAGTTGTCACAGCTGACGGATGTTGAAACAACTTTTTGACTGCCTTTTTGTGTTCTCCACTGGATAAACAGTTCATGAGCAGCAGAGGGGCTCTTGCTTCTTCTTTCTTGGTGAGTTAATTGATTACTCCACAAAGTCTTTGCTTTTCAGACTATATATTTTTTAATTTGTATTTACTGCCTTGATCCTTAGTGCCCAAACTCATACAAAGGCATCTTTTTAAGACCACATTTTCCTCTGCCAGGCATCCTTCTCCTTTTTGGCCCTCCATCACAAGTGACCTTGTTTAGTGACCAGGAACTGGCAAGTCAGAGATGTAAGGGTAAGACTTGGGACCAGATGGAGCAGAGAGCAGGGCTGCACATCCACAACCACCCCAATGCCCTCTGGTCACTGCTTGCTGTGCAGTCATCAGCACAGTGGAGAACAGGTAGGTTTTGTACTGCAGTGTTAATGTTCAGCTGGTAAAGAGTTACCCCAGAGAGGAGGGCTTGGGAGCGGCCCCGACCTCCTCTCCCCACACTTAAAACCACTGGGGAACTGAGCAGCCCTTGTTCTGAGGTGGGAAATCAGAGAGCTCTTTAAAAACCTTGGGTGTGTTTCACACCGTGGATTTAAGGTAATTAGTTCCCAGGTCAAGGCTTACCACTCTGGTTTTACCCCCGTGAACCCTGAACTGCCAACACCTTGCAGATTGGCTTTGCTGAATTTCCAGCATCTCCTGCCCAACCTGTTTGCTTCTCCCTCTTTCTTGTGCTTCATCTCATTTAGTTTTCATTTTGTGTCCTTCTGTCTGGAGAGACATATCTTGTGTGAGAGGAAATGAATCCCCAGCCCGCCCACTCTCCTCCTCGGCACAGTGCATAGTGAGAGTGGGCAGTGTAAAATCCACGTGAGGGATCTCACCTACATAGCTCAAGTGCTGAAGAAATCAGAGGAGCAGGACTTGCTGAGTCCAGCCCTTACATTTTGGATAATGGGGCAAGAAGCTGGTCCCTGTTTTGCAGCATTTCCCTTTAACTTTTGTGGCATCAGTCACAAATTAAAAGATCCTCTCAGGATCATTTAATGTGCCTTAGTCCTCTGTAAATTATCCAAAGTGCTGCTTGAATGTGTGTTCTGCTGTATCCTGTATTTTGCAAAGCATAGCTGCTTTCTGGGCACAAACAGCCAGGTCCTGGATTTGCTCAACTTGACCATGGCTCTGCATAAATACAATTCATGTATGTCTTGAAATGGGCCCATGAATTGGCAAAAGCGTGACTTGGGTGCTGATTCAGTTGGAGTAGGATTAGCCCAAAATTTCAAACTTCCTTTGTAGGTGCCATCTCTTCCTGCGCATAAATTTTCCCTTAAAAAAAAAAATAAATCCCAGCTCTTTACAATCACAATTTATAAATATATATTTTCAGTCTTAATCTTTTGCTGTTTCAGACAGATCTACAGGGATACTCCTTCAAACAGCTGCTAGGGTATTCCCCTTCCATGGTGATTTAAATTAGCCAAACAATAACCCTTTTGGTAATTAAACCACCCCAAAAAATCAGAACAGAAAGTTCCCCATTTAAATTCGTGTTAAACTAGTTGATCAGTGTGGCACGATTAAAATCTTGGAGCTAAATCCTCCTTGTCTTCTTCATGTAAGTGGTGCTTTTGAGAGCAAAGGGATGAGTGAGAACAGCATTTAGTCTATACATTAATAATGTATATCCTTTGACTGACAGGGAATGGGTTGGAGGAACAAATGAAAGCACCCTGGGGTAAGAGGAAGAAAGCCTCAGTTTGCTGCTGCAAACTGCACAGGCATAAAAGTACATTTTGTTCCACTGTTAAATAAGGAGATTGAGGACATAATACTGTCTCCTTCTGCAGCCCTTCCGTTTTCTGCTCTTGGCAGAGAGGATAAAACTGTCCACAGCTGTAATTGTTCTGTCCAGCGCTTACATGCCCGGGAGAATTAATTGTGATCTGCAGAGTCTACTCCTCTGAGCTGCAAAGCAGCACACCCGTGTATGGCAAACATGACTGACTTGTGAGCCTGAGCCACCAAGGACTCTGCCCGCCGTGTCCCAGCACTGCACCCTGTGAAGCTGTCGGCTTCACGGCTGGGCTGGCTCATGGTGCACATCCAGAGCATCCTTATTGCACCTAGCTTTGTCCTGAGACAGGCATTGCTGTCTTTCTTTTAATTAAAGCCATTTGGAAATGGATGTGTGGAGACAGGAGCCACAATCCTATATGAGCAGCCCCAAACCCCATAGCTGCAGTGTGGGCAAGACACACTGGATGACTCCAGTTGGTGGCATAAAGCTCCTACTGCCCATGAGCAGCCAGAGCCACCCTCAAGCCTTTGCGGCTTCATTTGTCTGAGGGGTTTAATGTTAATTTAAGTTGGATTTACTGATTTCCTTCATTTCCAAGTTGTTTATGTTTTTTTGCAAGAGGAATTCTAAACAGACATTATCTGGTGAATTCGATAATATGAGGGAAACAAAGCAAATTCTAGGAAAGAATTACCTCAAATTTTGCACAGTGTAATAACACTGCACTTCTACCATCCTTCCAGCCATTTGATAGCGATTGTTGTAGTTAAAATTAATTCACAATGTTCCTGTCTAGCTTTTGCCAAAGCAGCTCTTCCCTATTTATTACTGGGCTGTTTTTCTGGAAGATTTTTGTATTCACATTGTACTTGATATTTTTCATGCCTCCAGAGCAAAGTGAGAATACTCCTGCATCAATGCTGAATCTAGCCAGGGAGGGTGAGTCAGCTTTTCACTTCCAATCATAAAATTAAGGCTCAGTTACCAATGAAGACCTGCTAATCAGGGTAAGCACCTTGCCATTTGCTTGGTCTTGAGCATGTAATTTCTACTGAGATATAACTATTACAACAAAACATATTAAAAGAAGCATGTTTGGATGCTTCACAGCCCTAAGGCAGGATGATGCTCTTGCACCTGGGCACCCCTTCAGCAGACCAGCTGAGCAGACCCCTGTGCAGCTGCCTTTCTTCCCCAGCGTGCCCCTGCACAGGGTCATGGCTGGGACACATTCCCAAGGCCAGCTCCACGGGAATGCCTGCAGCTGTCGAGCCTTGGGTGTGGTTTGGGATTTCCACAAGCAGACAAGCCTGGTGTTGAGACCCAAGAAGACCAGGGAGGACAGCAGTATGTGCCGGGCAGGGGTGTGACTGCCCCAAGTGACATAGGAAGTTCTTGGGGCGAGATGGGCACTGTGAGGGTTGTGAAAAATAATAGCCCAGCTCGTTAGGCATGATTATGTAATATCATAAATTCTTTACAACATATAAAGAACCACTAAGAAACAAAAAATGTGTAGTCATCATGTGCGCTAGTTTCCATTCTGTAATTTGAAAGATTTCTTCAAGTGGCTGAAAAGCAAAGTGCCTGTTTCCAGATCTTCTTTTGGCCAACAAGAGATGTCCTCAGGAGGCACAGGTGGGGCTCAGGATGGGGGGGGGAAAGGGGAAATGTCTCCTCAAGGTGCTTCATTCCTATATGGGTTTTGACAATTAGTTTAGAAAATACTTGACTTCCAGAGGGTCAATCAGCTTAAGGGCAGTCCTGCTCCTAAGAGTCTGAATGGCTTTAGAGCATGACCTAAGTTCCTGGTTTTCATGTATAGGCCCACACATCTTAGTTTAAAAATATAAGTAATTTTTAAAAAGTATTTCTCTTGCTAAAGTTTTTTTTTTTTTTAAGACTTTTCTAATCCTGCTTATCTGTCTGGCTGAAGCTTCTCCAAAGCTTTGGTGCCAGCCAAGCTGCTGTTGAGCAGAAGCAGGGGATATTGCAGGTCTGCAATCCCAGTGGCAGGCTGAAACCCAGGGCAGGTGGCACCAGCCAGCCATGGATGACTCAGGCTGTCCTCAGGCCATGGCTGCCTGTTGCTCAGCCGTGTGAAATGGTATCTGGCCATGCAGCCCTTACCCTGAGGTTTGGGGAGCCTGAGGCTGCCTGGCAGGAGATGGGGAATGGCAAAGAAAGTGGTGAGGGGACAAACCAGTGGGGAGAACTGGGACAGCGGGTGAGGACAGGGAGTGATTGACCTAGATGAGAGCGGGAAAATGGGGACAGGTTGAATGACTGGATACTGACATGAGCAGGGAGTTGAATGAAACGGGGTACTGCTGGTGTGGGAGCAGGTCTTGGCACCCCTAGGGATATTCCCTCCCAAGCACAAAATGGAGCCCTAGTGAAACTGGATGTCCATGGCAGGGGAGGGTGCCAGGACCACGGACTGGGAGCTCTGTCCACGTGGCCCTGACCAGCATTGGAGGGCTTGTTGGGTTTTTATTTGGTGCTGGAGGGGTTAATTCCACATACAGAACCCTGTGGGAAGGTAGCAACGCCAGACACCCACAGCTGGGAAATACCACCTACACAAACCTAAATTCAGCCTCTGGAAACCAGTTACTGTGATACAGTCTCTAACGGCAGCCTCCCAGGAATCCTTCCCCGTAGCGCAGGGCCAAGCACCCTCCCCTGTGCTCCCATTACAAGAGAAGATGCAATTCCCCCTGCAAGGACACACGGCCTCTAGCTCAAGGGAAGAGACAACCCCATTCTTCCATCATTCATATTTTCTTCATTAGAACCTGATTGAAGTTTGAAATGATGAATTGATCAGGGGTTAATGTTCATTCAGGTTGGATTTCCTGCTTGCTTTTGTTTCCACCAGGACACGATCATTTGCTGGTCCATCAACAGGGGAAGGCATAACCCCTCCACAGATGCCAGTGCTCCTTCCTGCCCCACTCAGTGGCTCAGCAGCAGAGTTCCTGCCAGCTTAGGTGATGCTTAGTGCCTAAGCCAGGCTTATGCCCATGAACAATTTAAACCAGGGGAGCTCCCCTGAACCAGAGACCCCACTTGCTAGTACCCATATTACTGGTATAAAAGTCAGGAAGGTTGTGACCAGCAGATCATAAGCTTCTCCTCCTGCAGGCCTTTGGGGAGCTAGCCAGTAGCAACTGATCCTTGGGAACTGTATGTAAAACCTATTTTTTCCAGCAAAGGACTGGTGGTGTTTTGGGATGACCTCCTTGCATATCACTCCAAGGCAGAAAAAGCAGACTTGGCAATAAGGTGTGATAAACTGCTGCAGTGTTTAAAAAACCAAACCAGAAGCTTCTAGAGAGTTGTAAGATGCTTGAAAATGAGGCTTTATATTTGGATATTTGAAGTTATGAATTGATTCGTAATGCCAAAATGTTAATGATGGGACCAAGGGCTGGTGCCTGCTTCAACACTAGGTGGATGCTGCCAGGTTTTCTGAGCCCAAGGATCAGAGGTGTAAATCCCACTGACCTTCCTTGGGGGCTGTAAGAGAGGTCTGGCCTGTGTGATGTGGCACTGTCAGGGTGAGTCAGGACCAGCCCAGCCTGGCCAGGCACAGCTCTGAAACCAGATAGTCCCTGGCACCATCACCCACCCAGTACTGAACATTGTTTGCGCTTGGCAGAGAGCTTGAACCTGGAGCTGGTGGATGCCCCCAGGCTAAGAAGGACATCCTCCTCTCACTGGGCACACTGGGCTGGGCAGGAGAGATGGATAAACCAGCAAATCCTTCCAAACCAAAAGGAAAGTTTTGGCCTCCTCTGGGAGATGGTAACAGTCCAATAAAGAGAAATGTGTTTGTGACCAACAAATGTGGCTCAGCACCTCTTTTGTTATAACTCTGCTCTTTTACCAAGCCAAAGGTGCAGGGGACGTGGTGCTCTCTCCAAGGGCTCCCGTGGGCTGCAGTGTTCCTTATGGTCACTCGAGACCTCCTGTGGGAGCTGGCTGCTTGTTGTCCTTTGGAGGTTTTGCTCTCTAGACAGTGGAGAGGAGCAGGGGGATGCTGTGCTCGTGGCTGATTCACCAGCTGGCTCAGCTGAGTTAATTTGTTCCTGATTTAATGTTTGCTTTTAGCAATGGATGTATTAGACTCTTAGAAAATTAATTGTCAGGGTGACACAAGACCTTTGTGCTCTTTAGTACTAACCAAAGATAAATAAATAGAGTTTCTTCTGTGAACGTTGCAACTCTAAGATTTGCCCATATTCTCCAAGTGTCACTGTGGTGTGGCCAGGTGCATTGCAATTGCTGGTGTTTTGGCATCCTTTTTTAACCTTTCTTCTTCTCAGCTCAGTCCTCTGCTGAGAAAACCCTCGTGGTCCCCCTCTCTTGTGCAAACGTGTCTTTTCACCCACAGCCTGCTCAGGTTTTTTTCTCTCTCCTCTTTTCCTCACACAACTCCTGGGCCAGGGATCCTTTCCAAGCTGCCTCACACCCCTACAGTATTATACTACCTTTCTTCCTTTCCCTCAAAGCCTTGGGTGCCCAAGAAATCCCCTTAATTATGGCATGCCCAAATCCCTCCTTCTTTCTTTGGAAGACCATAGGAGGTCCTCACCTATACAGCGAAAGCACAGAGCCAAATCCATGGGGCCAATCCAGCTGGTGTGCTGCCAACCAGACTCTAGAGTAAGGCAGAACTTCCCCTCCTGCCCTCCCATCCTTTCACAACCTCCTTTTGCCTCGGAGCCCAGTTTGCATGGCCCTGACATACCAGCGTCTCAGAAGAGCACATGGCATTTTGTCTGGGATTCCACAGTATTCCCGATCTTTGCACAGAGCTGGGGCTCCTGCACTGCATGGTGTGCTGGAAGGTGGTGGGGTTTGGGGCATCAGCATTAAACATGATATTTATGTTATGGCAAAAACATTCCTGGTTTATGGTGGAAACTGCTGAATGCTGGGATTTGCATCATGGTGGATGTGGACTGGATGCTGCAAATAGGGCTTATGTACATATTTCAGAATCAAGGAAATTAGGAAGAGGAGGCTGAAAGAATCCCTTTATCCTTTGCCTTCATGGGAGAGCTTTCACACGGTGGCGTGCTCTGGAGCTTCTGGAGCTGTTGCTGATGGAGCATCAGGGTGGCACCCCAGGATGCCAGTCTCCCTGCTACAATGGAGAAACCTCATCATGAGTGAGTGCTTCTTTTCATGAAGAGAGAGCAAAAACCCACTGAAATGCATCTTTCTTCAATACTCCTGGGTCATGGTGAACCTAGTGTAGTACTGGCAGAGCAATCATAACGCTGAGTAATACAAAATGCTGCATGAATAACTACAAAAAGCCCAAGAAAAAGCCAGCAGTGGTTGGCTAGATGTGTCTCAAGTCACACAGCCAGTGTCAATCCTGTCTTGCAGCAGCCTGATAAGCAGTAAGGTATTCCAAGACACTTCTAAGTCTGTTTTCTGTAGTTTCCATGAGTAAGTCCTTCCTGTAGTTGTCCCATCTGCACTCTGGGGCTCCGCTGGTGGCTGGGGCTCATCCTCCTGCATAACCAGCTCCTCAGAAAGCAGCTCCTCTGCCTTAATGGATCCAGGAGGTGTTGGCAGGAGTTCTCATCCTGCTGGCAGCTCCTAAGGGTAGTCCTGGGTCTGTTGCTGGCCTCCCGGAACACAACCCCTGGCTCAGGGTAATGTGCAGTATATCTTTCCTTGGTAAGCATATTCCTGGGGGAAGTAGGGCAGCAGCAGTTTAACACACAGTCCTTACCCTGGAGAAGGAAATGCAGCTTCTGTGGAAAGGGCAGCATCAGCTTGTCGCAGTCACAGGCTCTGATTAGCAGGCGAGGATAGCGGCACCAGGCTGCTGCGTAAGCAGGTGCTGAGGCAGAGCATCCCTCACCTCTGCAGCAAGGGAATGGGCTGCAGTCCAGCCATTCCCTCGGCCAACTGAGCCCTTGGTTTACTAAGAGCACAGTGGTCCCAGCCCAAAAGCCTCCCAGATCACTGCAAAGAGGCAGTGTGAGCCCTCACTCACACCAAGCAGCGACCAGCAGCATGCTCCAGAAAGACTCCGTTCTCTTTGCATCCTGCACTCTGAGAAGCTGAAAACACATCTGCACTGTGTGTTTGACAGCTGGGGCGTCAATTCTGAAGGCTGCCGAGCTGATAACAGAGCAGAACCCAAATAACCCACGTTTGCTAGAGCTGGGCTCCCACCCCAAGTGCTGCAGAGATGCTCGCTGTTCTGACTCACACGGTTTGTCACAGGGTCTCTTCTCGATCACTGTATTCCTGCAGAGCAAATAGCAGCTATCTTCCCTGTCTCATCTCTTTTCCTACCATATCTAATCCATATTTTTCTAATAAGATTGTTTTCATATTGCCAAAGGTCTCTGGGAAGGCCTGTATATCTAGCCTTGGTCTACCGTAGCAGTTCTTCCTAACCTCACTCACTGGAGCAGCTTGTATAGCTTAGCCAGGGTTCAGCAATATAAAGGCCTGTACAAATTTGTTTTGCCACTGAGCTCTCAGCAGTAATTAGTTTAAAGAAACCAAGGGCGTATGAAGTGGTCCCATGAGAGCAGAGGCAGCTTGACTTGGGCTATTGCCATGGCCTCTTGCAAACAGCTCCTGAGGACATCTCTGCCAGCAAGGCGTGAGGCCAGGAAACAGGGACTCCTCCAGACCTGCTTAGCTGTCAAGTGTCACCACCCTCCTTGCTGGCCATGGCAGCATCTCTGATCAGAAGATGCCTCTTCTCCACAAGACAGCTGAGCGATGCGCAGGCTATTGAGCTGGGACAGCTCTGTCTCTCGGAAACTGATAAGCTGAGTTTTATAACTGGTATTCAGTAAGTGCCTTTACGGAAGAAGGTGAGGTTGGTCACTTGGAGTCAGGCCACCTGGGCATGGGAGCTGCCTGCAGCAGAGCCCATGTGCCAACAGGAGCAGGGTGCACCAGGAAGGTACTTGCCCCAGCACTCCTCCAATTTCCAGCCACTCAGAACTAAACCAAGGGAATAAACCAAACCACAGTTGCATGACAAAGTCTTTTCTTTTTTTCCTTGTGCAAATTTCCCCTGAGCTGCGCTGTTGTTATTGTGCAAAAAATAGAGCAAGATATGTATTAACTCTCAAAGGAAGGGAACTAGAAAAGCAAGCAGGAGCAGGGCACCCTCGTTAACTCCTTTGACTGAAAGTGGGACACTCACCTGCAGCAGCAGCCTCTGCCTGGGCAATGGCCACTCACCCACCAGCTGTAGGCAGTGGGTGGGCAAGGCGGGTTGTGGGTGATACTGAGATATGAAGCCACAGCCCCGATGCAATCCTGAAACATGAGGGACCCGAAAGGGCTGTGGACTAGCTGACAGTCTACCAGGTGCCACAGAGGGCAAGTCCTGGGTCTTAGGCAGAGGCAGGCAGGGGTGGATGTCTAAAACCCTGCTATCACCCTGGTGCTGGAGCACATGATGTGTTCATGAAGTGCTTGAGTAACCTCTTCTTACAGCTGAGCAAGAATACGGAGATTTTAATGTGACATGGGCTCTGTTTCATGCAGCCCCTCTGAGTGTCCACAGCTGAAGCAGCACTGAGGGTCACCTCTGCACCCAGGGCAGACTGAGCTGCAGCCACTGCTGCTGAGCTGTGGAGCTGCAGAGCTGCACCTGCCATTAACCGGCCCTGGCGCTGCTGGCTGCTGGCTCACTTGTGCTGTACGGCATGAGGCATTCCTGCTGTTCCCTGAGACACCTCCAACACCCCATGGCTGTCTGCCTGTTCCATTGTCCCCCCATAAAGCACAGGCCAGGGCTGAAACAAGGCCAGGGACTCAGCCAACTTGGTCTGAATTCCCTGTTTCTAACAGTTATGAATATCCTAAGAGCCTTTTCTACCCCTCTTTCCCATTGGGATTTGAGAAGATGGTAGTGTTGGAGAGCTGCAACCAGCACTTGAGCCAGTTCAGCTGAGAATCTGGAAATCAATATGGGTCAAATTTTGTTCAGGTCCATTAGTAATTGCTCTGTTGGATGCTGTAGTAGAAATTAATTTAATGGCCAGTCTTCGCGAACGAAGAACCGGGGAAGGTCTTTACACCTTCCAGCCTGCGCATTGGATTTTTTAGGTGAGACACAGTGTGCGCGGAACTGAGCCCACCCTTTAATCCTGAGGTTCATCTGCCAGGGCCAAGCACACTTGGACGGTGGCAGTGAGGTCCTCAGGACGTAGATGGATTGCCTTATGGGCTAACGAGCTCCATCTGCCCGGGGAGGGGCCCCGACCGGGAATCGAACCCGGGTCTCTGCAGTGATAGTGCAGTGTCTTTTCCCCTGGACCACCGGGGGCTCCCTGTAGTAGAAATAAGGATGTGCACTCAGCTGTGAGTCCCTGCTTTGGTTTGTGTTGGTCTTCTGATATCAAAGTGATCAGTGCCTGCATTTAATCTTTAGCCTAATAATGGCAAAACATTTGGCATATTTTATATATTCAGGCCTCAGCTTTTGCCTTTGGTGAGAGGCAGTGCTTCCTGGAGAAGCAGAATCCTTTGAGCAGCCCAGCGCAGTGCATCGCTGCAGTCCGAGAGGGGATGCAGAGCAGAGATGGAACTGCAAAAGAAGCCTCAATAAGAAAAATAATTAAACTATAGCACAGTCCCTGGTCATTACCCAAGCAATATCTGGCTGGAGTACTGGAGCCATCATGTCTACCTCTGTAAGAAAAAGCCACAGACATTTTACACATATGGAAACTGCCCATCATGAAGAAACTCAGAAAGTTCTGCTGGGGTGTCATGAGGGAGTGGAAAAATTACCTTAAAACCAGTAGAAAGTAACTGAGCGTCATCTCCTCGCTTTCTGGTTTGCTGAGCTATCCCAGGGAAGAAGTGGTTCATAGACTGACAGGAGGGGCTCTAATTCTCTGCAGACTTGGGAATTGCAGCCCAGGGATGCTCAGCACTGTCAAGTGGGGTGCGGGTGGCCATGGCACCACAGCATGGAGAGATGCAGGAGAGGGGGGACATGGCCTGAGACATGCTGGGAATAGGCATGAAACCACCACTCTGCTTTTGCTTAGGATCTTATGGCTCTCCCTGGTTTTAGCTGTATGTACAGAAACATTTGAAGGGCTTTTTCTTTGCAGCTGCCAGGAGAGCATGATACCATGCTGGGACTCCTCAAAATTCATCCCCTAGCTACTATACTGGGAATTATTGCTCCTACCTGCCATCCCCCAGGGTGCAAAGACAGCACTGCTGGCAGCAGGGCGAGGGGCTGGAGGGGGGCACAGGCTGGAGCTGATAGGCATCAGCCCCTGCCAAAAAAATACAACCCAAGAGCTTGCAGGGCTGGGGCTGCGGCGCCTGCACACTGGGGAAGCCATACATTTGTTTACTGCAAATGTCTCCATAGAAACTCCTTCTCTGGGGCTGAAGATGTGGATCTGAGCTGCAGTGGAACGAGCTTTCTGCCCCCAGCACACCTCCGTGAGCGGCCTCGGCAGTCTCCATGGCAGAACTGTTTGGCAGGAAATAATTCAGACTAATGTATCCCCCTGCGCTCCTGAAATTGTGTGGAATTTAAAATGCTAAATGAACTAAATCATTGTAAGTGTGCAAGCACTGTAATTGTGAAGAGAGGCAAAGTATAAAGCCTGCCTGTTCCAATGCTTTCCAGCTATAATTCTTGAAACCATCTCGTTTCAAAACAGGCTGAGCTAGGAAGCAGAGAAACTGCACCAACAAAGAGCTGCTCCAGACTTTAAAAAGGCACCACAAACGCTTAGGACTTTCAAAGGACAGAAACAGCTGTAATGATTTAATTCCTACACCATCCTTGGACAAACATAGTGTCCCATGCTACCAGGAAGGTCCCAGCTGTTGACATGAGCATGATAAAAGTGCCTTGCCACCTCCTGGCCTGTGATTGATGCAACCAACAAATGAGAAAATACATAAAGTAAAAGAAAACAAATGCAAATTACCAAAATATCTAGAGAAGCAAAGCTGGTGACTAAACTGAGAGGTAACTTTTCAAGAGGCTGCACTGGGAAAGGGAAGATGAAATGTATGAGAGCAGAAAATTTGGTGAGCGCAGCCTCAGGTGTCAGAGGCTTTTAGAGGCTGCAATGCCACAATGGGATAATGAGAGAGAAGAATGCAGAAGTTGAGGATAGGGGAGGGAGCCAGCTGGCATCCCAGGTATTTAAGAAGCAGTAAGAGGAGGCACAGTCCAGTTCTCCCTTGGACTAGCTCCTTTAAAAAAAAAAAAAAAAGAAAAGAAAACAATTATGGCCCTGCACCATGGCTTCTTCCTCCCAGGACAAGCCCTGGGGACAGGCAGTGTCCTTGGGGCAAGGGGCAAAGCCAAGGAGGAAGGTAACCCTCTTCCCTGGGTTACATGGCCAGGCAGCTGCTGCAGCACTGGTGCCTCTCCACCCTCACCCTTCACAGGGGCTTGCACTGGGGAAACTGCCTTCCTGCTTTAGACCCCTGTATTTCATCATCAGGAAAGAAAGAACGAGGGAGCTTGTAATGCAAAAGCCCTTAATAAGAGCTGTGCTCTTACACCAGGCTGCACTTGCATGATAGCTTTAAAGATGCTACCATGTGGCAGCCCTGAAGTGACCTTTTAATTCTGCCTCCCTCTGTTTAATTACTTTTTTTCACATATATATGTCTGGATTGTATCTGAAGTCTCTATTGTCATCCTCTCCCCTTCCAATCCTCCTGTGCCTGACCCCCACCCACCCCCCAGTGCTGTCTGTCCTGGAGCTGGGATTTTACTGTGCTGTGCATGCCTGCAGACGCCCCTGAGGAGCCAGAGCCACCCAGCAGGAGAGGTCACACAAACACGAGCGCTCAGCTAAGAATAAAGCAATAAATACTAATTAGTTTTGGCCTTGCACCAGTGCCCACCATAGATCACAAGCTCGTCTTTCCTGCAGCCTGGAACAGGAGCTGGCCTGGGACAAACCTAACAGTCCTTCGCAGCAAACCTAACAGTCACCTCATGGCAGTGGCAGTGCCCAAGCCCTGTCCTTCCACCTCAGCAGTCATCTCCAAGGGTACCTCCTGCCTGCAAGTCCCTGGGCTGGTTGCTGGCAAGCTGTGGGCAGGAAGGAAGGCGGGAAGGTAAGAGGCAGGTAACAGCTTCTCCCTGCAGCCCCCAGAGCAGCTCCACCACCCTTGTTGCCACCACCCCCCTGCAATGTCACCCGGGTCCCAAATGCCCCTTGCCCAAGGGGACAGCAGCCCCCCACCGCTGTGTCCCTGGGGAGATGCCAGGCAGAGGGAGCTGAGGAGAGAGGGACAGCTCAAGTGACACACTCTCCACCTATGTTAGGTCACTCCTTGCCCCCACCTGGTGCTGGAAGCATCACTAGCACAAGCGGGGCACCAGGCCCTGCTGCTCCTCAGGCACCAGTGGATTTGGCAGGACGTGTTGAGGCCATGGCAGGTGCCACTGTGAGCAGCTTGCTGGGTGTAGCACAGACAGTGGCTCTCGTGCTTGGCCCTTGTGACGGTTTGGACTTGGCTCCCTGCCAAATGCCCGAAAGTTAGGACAGCAGCCCTCTTCTCCCCTCCTTTCTTCCCTTAGGTTAAAGGAGAAAGAAACTATAAAAATTAAAGAACTCACAGTCAAGCTGCTTATATAAAAATATATCTATATTTACGCAAATTACAGTTATATACAGTTAAGATGCTATATACACAGTAAAAGGGGCCGATCCTGCTGTTCTAAGGGACGTGGTGAGATCTGTTTTGTTAGTTATTAGTATAGTGTCCCTGGCAGCTGCCTGCTTGGGTCAGGGGAGATGGATGTGTCTGCTTTTATTTTGATTCCTTGTGGTTCTGCTGCCTTTGGCTTTCACCTTGACCAACAATGGGCCTGCAGGGCACAAATAAAGCCCAGCTGGGCATTATTTTCCCCTTCTATAGGTTATATGCCACCAGGCTTTTCCAGGCTGGTCTCAGGTGATGTCCATGTGTGAATCTACACCCCTGGGAGATGCCTCACTCACACCCCCCCTCCCGGGTTTCTTGTGGCACCCCTGGCAAAGCTGCCACAGGGGACAAGTTTCCCCTCTTCATGAGCCACGTGGATGTTGACAGCATTACACACAACCTGTATTGCAAAAACACGTATTTGTGGGCCCAGCCTCCCTCTCGTCAGGTACTGATGAGGTTTTCGTGTAGAGCTGCAGTGCCTTGTGTGGAAGATGGTGCTGGGTTAGATTTGGATTATTCCTGTTCTGCTGGTTTGTCTCTCAGTTGTGCTAACTCATGTACGTCTTGGCTGTGCTTATTGAGGGAGCCCCATCAAGGACCCTTTCAAAACACATCTGGCTGTTTGCTGGGAGCTGCAGCTTTGTCTGAAATGGAGAGCAAGGCCTTTTGGTAGGCCTAAAAATAACTATTTGGCTCAACTGCTCCTTGGTCATTGAGGCACTTGGAAAATATTGATTTTAATTTCTGCTAAAATAAATAGGGTTTATTTTACCTTGTGATTTCCTTGCCAGTGCCATGGGTGGGCCACCAGCAGTGTGCCCAGCTCTGGGGCCAGGGCAGTCAGTGCTGCCAGGGCTGTCAGTCCCTTCCCACTGCTGGCAAACTGCGTGGGCAGAGCACAAAACTGTGGGTCCTACAGAAACACACCATGATCTCTCGGTTTGGAGTTCAATACACGTGCTAGGGAATTCTGACTCTTCTTTCTCTTTTGTCTTTAAAAAGAAAACATCATCCTGTAGCAACCTGCTTCAAGTGTGGCTGAACACCTTCAACAGCAGCCTTGCTTTGCTGCCCAGAGCACATGACAAAGCTGGCCTGTCCACAGCAGCGCTGTGGTTGCCCCTCAGTTGGCTTTTCTTTTAATGCAGTGAGACTTCACCTGGTGTTGGGGAAAGCTGGGAATGAGGTGCTGAACTGGAGTGAAGTTGGAGCACGGTGGGTAGGAAACCCCCAGAGCACCAGCCTGTTGGGCAGCTGCATTATCTAAAGGCTGTCCTGAGAGGGACAGGCACCCCAAACAGCTGGCAAACAGCAGATGTCTCAGGCCATGCTGACAGACACTGTGCTGTCCCCTCACCTTCCCAGTGCGACCATCCCCACATCTCATTAAATATCTGCTTGCTCATTTCTCTCCTGATTGATTATGCTGTTCCATGGATTCATCAGATTCTTGTGGTAGAGTCCTTATTTTTCTCTGACTGCTGCTACCGACTTGGAGAAAGGCTCTTAATCAGTCTCATGGACCTCATCTGTCCCAGAGCTACTGCACATTGCAACTAATTAATACTCAAATCGAGGTAACACAGTCACTTGGCTTGTAAACAGCAAGTAAACATAGTATTTCCTCAGTCTAGCAAACAATGAGGGCATTTGAACTACACATTCTATTTTTTCAGAGCCAATTAAAACTGTGCTGTAAGCTGATGAGTGCCTTCCAGGACCTGGGAACCCCTGTGGATGGCCCATACCTATCCTGCCCTGAGGGTGTCCTTTCTTTTTATTGTGCTTCCAGCTTGAATACTGATGGTTAAATACATAAGATCTTTGGCTCCTAAAAGGTGCTATTCAAACAGGAACAGCATGATGCGCAAGACACAGGTGCACATTCTTGGGAGTTCTAAGGCCCTTTGAAAATGCTTTAAATAGGTCATCCTGTTTCCCTTCCTGTGCCCTCTAGTAATGATGTGTCAATACCACCCTTGCTCTCCAGGCTCCTGCTCTGTCTCTCTGCTGAGCTGGCAAAAAAGAAAGGCTGTTTTTTTGCTGGTCCCTGGGAAACCAGAGCTCCTGTTCATTGAAATCCACACCACCAGACTCACCTCAAGTCATCATTACTCTGAGATGCTAATGCCTGTGCTACGTTTGGAGTGGGAACCCACGTACCTGGGGCCTCGGGACCACTGGTGATCTCCCAAGCCCATCCAGTCTTCTTTTCTACATCCACCTCTCATGTGAAAGTCCCATTTTGGCTCTTGCCACTGCAGCTCACAGTCATTTCAGGATAAGCATCTATTCGTTATCATTCATTCCAGGTTGCTCACTCTGAGAGGGAGGACAAACAACTTCTTCATCAAGAGATAGCTTGCTGCTGGGATCACATGCCTTACAGGGCAACTTTTCTTCTGTGAAAGGAACGAGAAATTCATCTGAGGATGCTTGACTTTGATTGCATAAGTCACCTCCACTTTAAAAACAAGCAAATATGCTTATTTAAAAGGAAATGTTTCCCAAAGACATTCACAAAGCAGCCCTTAGCTGGAATAAAGCAAGGTACTGATGCTCCAGGGCCCTAGGAAGTCTCCGTGGTCCCTCTATTTGTGTTACAATAAGTCCACTCAAGTATTAGAAGTTTTGCAGGCTGAGTAGCAAGATAAGTGCAGCTCCTGTTTTTGTGTGGAGGTGAGCTTCAGACTCATGCCAAGTACTATCTCCATGGGAATTCTGCAGACTGCACGGCAACAGCCTCTGCCTCCCACACAAGAGCCAGCCCATTCCCCCAAACGCTTCCTGTGCTGGCACAGCCACAGGGACCAGGCAGGAGAACGCTGAACAGGGCTGCAGGCTGCCCATGCTGGGCAACCCAACATGGCCTGAGAGAGCCCTGGAGTGCAGAACCTTAAAGTGCTGTTGTGAAAAGAATCTGCTGGCCCCAAACATATGCTAGAAATTAATCAAAGCCAAACCCGATGCACAGAGCTGCATTAGCCAGCTTGTGCAGATTAAATATATCTCATCACACTGCAGTATCCACAGGAAAAAGTCAGAGGGCAATTTTCTTTACTCCTACACAGGCGAAGTCAGAAGGACCTGCAGTAAAAGCACCCGATTTGCTCCAGCATAAGTAAAACCAGCCTGGCACGGTCCCATAGCTTGAGCTAATATTAGACAATATTTCAGTGTCCAGAGGTTTCTTCTGTTCCTGGGAGAAACCAGAGTGCAGAGTTGGGCAGCTGTGGAGCAGCACTGTTTGCAGCAGCTGCTGGCCCAGCTCCAACCCTGGCCATCACAGGGTCCTGCAGGAGGGAGAGAGGGAGCTGCTTCCCTCGGCAGCAATGAGCAAGAGGCTCTGTGCCCCACCTCCCTCAGCTCCTACTGCTCCCTCACCTCCCACTGCTCCTGCCTGCTTGGTCATCTTCTCTGCCTTGCTCCTTCTGTGTCTCCTGCTCCTGCCGTGGCATCCAGTACATTCCCAGTGTATGTGAGGAAATCCCGTGACTGTTCCTCCACATTCGTCTGCGTGTTGAGAAAGGCCTTTATTCTCATAGAATCATAGGACAGTTCAGGTTGGAAAGTCATCTAGTCCAACCCCCCACAATGAGCAGGCACATTTTGCTATAGGATACTGTATTTTACTGCTGCCCATCTTAGCTGAATAAAGGTGTCCTCTACAACTGCTGGCTGCAACCCTGGCAGGGATGGCTCTGGTGCAAACACGGATCAAAGGCTGAAGTTCTTATCCAGGTACAGCCAAGGCTTTGAATTCCCAGCAGGAATTTTGCCCAAGCATCTATCAAGAGTTCCACTGATTGCTCCCAGTGAAGCTCTGCAGGTATTTTACATTGGGATAAACTTCAATTGAAAACACATGTAAAACTCCAGTGTTGAGACTGAGAAGAAAACTGAACTGGGAAGGGAAGTGCAAAAGAGGGCAGACAGTAATAAGTGCAGGCAGCTGTTGTCATGATGAATCCCACATGCCTGCTATAAGATGGTCTTCAGGTCATTGCCTGCTCATGCTTTTATGTAACGGTGGAGACAAGAAGAGGTTGAGCTTGAGGGAACCTGGAGGAGGTATGTTTTCTACTCCTGATCTACCTGGGAACATGGACAAAATTCCTTCTTCAAACAATGACAAATAACATCACCCCAGTGTGATTATGGAAAACTGTATCTCACCCTATGCCAAGGCCAGACTAGCACAGTGTGCTACACAGCCTCTGGCTACTGAGCCAGACACTCCAGGATTCTGGAAAGACACATTGTGGGAAGCTCACACCCAGTCTGGAGAAATGTGTCAGACTCTGGGATGGAACTTTCACATTTAGTTTCACTATTTTCAAGACTGTTGTTGCAAGTAGATTACTCGTGCTTGTAACTGGCCACCATCCAGCAGCTCTGGGGCACTGTGAATGGGGACACAGGGCCATTGAAATGAGATTGCTAATTACAGCTGGTGGTTAATGCCATGGCCTCTTGAATTGCTCATTTTAAACAGCCACTGAGTGCAAAAATTACAGCTCTGGCTATGAAAGAGCCACAAAGCCGTAGGCATCTCCTGTGAGAATCAGCTGTATAACTCAGAAAAGGTCATTTTAAAGTGGCACAGTCAATCCAGGAGCCTTGGAGCTCTGTATCATTCTAGAAACAGCGTCTGAGATAGACCAAGCTCAGTCTGCAGAAGCCTGTGTCCTTTTCAAGACCTTCCACTTGTTCTTGAGGCTCATTTAAAGGAAAAAAAAAAAAAAAAGTGTGGGAAAACGCCTTATGGCTGGAAAGATACCTTTAAAAACAGTGTAATCAATCACATGGGTGCACACATGGCAAGTATCAACTTGTATACAAGTGACCTGACCAGTTCCCCTCATGCTGGTCAACACTGTCCTTGATTAATTATTTTTCCACCCTATTATTAGGTAAGGAGGACAAGTGTTTTAACCTTGCTGTAAGTGGTATTTTGTTTCCCTCCTACATCTTGATGGAGCTTGGGTCAATCTGTTTCAAGTGTTGCCATCCAGGTCTGACTGTGGTGCTGGGAAACAGGGTGCTGGTGGCATGAGCGGGAGCAGGTGCCCGAAAACACATCCCAGTGGCCACCCCAAAACACCCAGAGCTGAGACTGCCCTGCAGCACAACGGCAGCTGAGCTGCTGCAGCGACCTGTGTCATGTTAACAGTCACACTTCAGACTATGTTTGGCAGCTGTGAGGAATAAAATCACTTAATTTTACAGTGAAAACTCCTTTGCTGTTGCTATCAGAAGCTGGATTAGCAATGCTGCTCACACATATTCATACATACACACACATGTACTTACCATCAGCCTTCTCTGTTTTACAGTGTTACTCCACCTGTATAGATAAGAAGAACTGCATGGTGCATGAATACTTGACCTCCAGGCAAGCTAACCTGAGCCTCAGAGGTGTTGACCATAGCATGACAACTCTTTTGAGGTTAATTCCCTCCCTTATTTCTCAGTAGTCCCAACAGGGTTTGTTTTATTAAAAAATTAGATGTTCTTCTTTTTAAACTGCAGATCTTTGATACAGTAGCTCTATGCATATTTTCTTCTTTTGCCTGTAACACTTCTGCAACTTAATGCTTCCAGCCTTCTTTCTCCTTCTCTGTTCCCTAGTGACTCATCTAGGCAGGTATTTTCTAACCATCCTGTGCAGCCTCCTAAGAGACGATGTTCTTTCCAGGTATCAGCTGAAAAGTGCATCTGCTCAGAATAGAGCAGAAATGGAAAGGCAATATGTCAGTCTGCAATGAGTAATTCAGTTCTTTGCAAAGCAGGGGTTGTTTTTGTTACAAGAAAAAAAGGGTGAAAAGATCTTAAAGGCAAGATACCTTCACAGCGAGTTATACAATCCTCCGTTTAATTCACTTCTCAGATGGAATCACAAGCAGCTCTTAGTCTCCAATACTCTACAGTGGTAAAACAATAAGTATCCTTAACTTCTGTGCTATCCTGCCTGCCCTTAAAATCCCAGGTATGCTATTTTAAAGAGACGGGTCCTTCCTGGAAATAAAAAATAAATTTAAAAAAATAATTAAAAAAATAGAAAATTTGAAATGCCATTTCCACATGGTTAAGACCCCACATGCAGTTGTCTCGTTGAGGAACCACACAGATGAAGAGTACAACCTTCTGCTTTTACACATCATATCAAAAGAGGATCTCAAATGCTGTTTTATGGTGTCCAGGTCCCTGTATGAGCACGGCCTGTTTGCTCCACCCACAGCAGCAGCCACAGGTCTTATGCAGATTTAATCTTCGGTTTGAAGAGTTTTTTCTGTGGGATGACAGAATCCAAAATAGCCCAATTCCAATTATTTCATAGTGCATGCTAACATAGAATAGGAAGGCCAGACCAGCCTCAAGTCCAGATTTGCTTGTCTCTGTTCAAGTAGAAATAAAAATCACTACTAAGCCATGAGGTTTTCTTGCATGGGTAAATTCTGAGGGTGAACAACCCCCAGCCAAAAAGTTGAGCTCACACTTCTGATTTATGGCACATAAATCAAGATGACTTATGTGAGGAAAATACTTGCATTATTTGCCTGTCCATGCAGTGCTGTCTTGCTTTTTTTGTTTCTTTATTACAGAGAAAAATTGTAAAGGCTCCCCAAGTAGAGAAAATTATATCTCTTATTCCCTTATGGTATTCAGAATTAAGGAGATTTTCTCATAGTTTTTAAATTACAGTGTCCAAACCCTGAATTAAGACTGTCCAGGAATGTTCCCAGTGTGGTAAAGGAAGGCTCTGCAAAGGGGATAATCCTGCCTCACCTAACCATCTTGGTGGAGTTTAACATGTTTGCTCTGGAGGTGCCTGACAGCTGGATCCAGTCCATGCAGTTGTGGTCTGTCTTAAATACCAGGCAACTTTTCTGCCTCATTCACCATTTTAATGAACATAACTCTTTCTGGGAAAAATTACTTCAGCTCTCTGAAGTTGCAGGGGAGCCATGAAAAACTTGAATAAGGCTCTTACATTCTTCAGAGCTCTGAAGAGAGGGAAGATTTCCAGCTCCCTGACTAGCAGCTCCCTTGCTGAGATGATATTTGGCACTTTCTCCTCCTCTTTCTGACGAGAGGCAGCCAAGGAGGAACCAGGCTGCTTCTGCTCATGCATCAGAGATGTGTTCACACACTCACACACACACACACACGCACATGCACACTTGCACGCTCCACCACAGCTTCCCTTCCCCCAGCTCCTCCTGGCGCCTTCCCCGTATGTGGCAAGTGAATAAAATGAACAACTGCTGCTGCTGCAGCCAAAATAAGGCAAAAGCACGAAGAGGGAAGGAGCTGCAAGAACAGAGGCAACAAATGCACAGCAAATCTATGAAATCAGGCCACGTGAAGGGAAGGAGTGGGGCCAACCTTATCAGGTTAGTCATTTTGGGTCCGAGTGCAGCAGCATGTCCATGCAAGGGAGTCAGCAAACAGGGCAGAGGAAGATAAAAACCTTATCCTGGAATTGCAAAGTCCTGAGAGGGACTCTGGGTTTGCCATGCCCAGCCACCGTCACCACACATCCCGGTTTTGGCCATGTTACCCCAAAGGCACCCCAGCAGGTGATGCTGTCTGTGCACCTCCTTGTTGGCCAGTCCTGTGGTCGCCTTCACTCCACAGCCCAGCTCTGTCAGGTGGCTGAGGCCCTGCTGGGTCAGAGTGGTTTCCGGGTTTCTCATGGCTAGAACCCATCAACCTGTCCTATTCCCACCCAGGTAGAGAAACCAACTGGCCTGAATGGGACCACATGCTGTAGTGGGCCTCATGAGTACGTTTCACCCAGCCATGGGTTGTGGCAGCTCTTTTGGGTCAGAAGCAATCCACCTCCATTTCTTTCACAGGCAGGTCTGATCAAGAGAACACAAAAGACAAAGTTGGAAGGGACCTCAAGAGGTCTTTTGTCCAGTCATCTGTTCAAGCAGAATAGCCACTAAGTCTAAGTCTTTAAGGTCCTTCCAATCCATCCATTCTATGATTTTATGATTGAGAAGATCCCTGCTTAGGCAAGCAGTCCTTCTCCTGAAACTCTTGGTCTGACTGCCCATGTCAGATGTTCCTCAGCTCTCAGTGTTTTCTTTAAAAGTGAGCCAGGTTCTTGGCACCTTTTTCCCATGGGCTTCCAAGCAATTCCCTAAAGAAGCCCAAATCTGTTCTCCTGAGGTAGAGAGTCCTGAATCTGCAACTTGCCTGCCCAGTCTTCCTCCAGGGCTTGCTCACAATCACCTCAGGATGATGTGATGATCACATGGTCTCAGCTGTTAGCTCACACACCGTTAACAATTTTCTTTCCTATTTTCATTGTTCATGGAGTTTAGATGCAGATTGCATTAATTTTTCGCATTTCAGTGCTAGGAGAAGGGATGACTTTTTGAGCACTTCCCAATGCACACTTCACAAATGCCTGTGTCATGTCTTATCTATGTAACAGAGACCAAGCAACCAGAGGTATAACACTGGCAACTCCTACAGAATGCAAAAGGTTGGGCAAGAAAATAAATCATTATTACAAAGGGTTTGAGAAAAGGTGCTTCAGTGCTCCTTACCAGGGTACGTGGTGGGGCCAGGGCATGGAGACAGCAGCAGTTCTGCTCTCCCTATAGTTTGAAAGGAAAATAAAGTCCCAGCATATTTATTTCACTGGACTTTGCCCCAGGATGAAGAAGCGCTTACATTACATTATTCTCACGTTACCACTTGGCCAGTTTGGCACCTTTTCTTTTGCTGCCTTGTTGTCACATCCAGTCCTCGAGGACCTCACTCTGCTGGTATCTGTTCTCAGAGGGCTCCTGCTGCTGGAAGCTGCTGAGTGTCAGTCTGACTCAGAATCCAGGGCCTGCACAGTGTCCTCTGACTTCTCTTTGAATCAGCCCACCTTATCCTTCCTCAGTCTTCTCCTTGCAAAGCAGGACACAGTGGTGACTGTGTGTACAATTGCAGTACCCTCCCATAGGGCTGCATCATCTTTGCTGCCTTCCCTGCCAGAGATCACTCTTGACGTAACTGCTCTGCCTGCTTTTGTGCCAGAGTAATGTGGGCCATAATTAACCTATTTTCTATTATGTAACTAGATACACCCATGAACAAGAAATAAGTTGGGTTTTATCCAGACCTAAGAGCTTGGCCTCAAACTCCTCTTGCAGATCTCCAGGGAGAGAGCTTTTGGGGTGCTATGTTCAAAAAGGCAGCTCCCGTCTCTGGCTCTCGAGGTGCTGCTGTTGGAGTCCCAGCCCTCACTTAGAAACCAAACTCTGCAAGCCTGTGCAATCAATTGACCTAAATGTCTACTGGCGTTTCCTAAGGCAGGTGACTAAACCTGAGGGGCTGCAGCTGACAACCCTTCACCCTGGAGATTAATAGCTGGGGACAGCAAGTGTGGGAGCCCGTGAGACTTCCCCGTGGACATCCACTGCAGCAGAAATTAAAAGAGAGGGGTGTGATGGGGTGTGTCAGAAAGAGAGGCAGCCTTCTGCCTCACAGGGAAATGGTATCTCCTGAGAGGCTGGCATTGCCCAGGGCAAGGGGAGGTAGCTTCTTCTGAGAAACCTTTCAACTGGTGGCAAACAGGCTGGCCCTACAAACCCTAAGATGGGGAGGTGCATACCTGAGCACCGGGCACAGACGTGTTCATTTTTGTTTTCGTGCTTGTCAAACCAGTGGGTGCTTGATTTCACCGTGTAAAATAGGAGTTTGGGAGCACTGACTCTCCCTCCACTAAAAGAGCTGATAGCCCAGTCGCCAGTGGGCTCTTGTAGGAATTGGGGATTCAAATCTCCTCCAAGAGGGGCTTGCATCCTGTAAAAGGATTGGAGAGGCACCTCTTCCCTTCTGAAAGGCGTAGTACCTCCTCTTGTCTAGGTTTGGAAGGAAGGTTTTGGCACCTAACTTCAAGGGGAAGAAGGAGATAAGGTCACAGAATCCTGAGTTCAAGCTCCTATCTTCCCTCAGATCTTGATGATGGACAGAATGCAACCCCCAGCGCTGTCTCACATGTTTCCTGCTGGCCACCTTTGGCACACTTGTTCTGTGGATCCTGCCTGGGGCACCATCCTTCCCTGCAGGTCTCCAGGTGGTCTGCACTGCATATATTACAGTCCTATGAGGGCAGAGTGCCCAGCCTTGGCTGCAGCTGATGTTGGAGCTCCATGGGCTGGCACCAAGACTCTCCACAGCTTCCAAGACAGAAGAAAGGGTCTGTTGGTACCTTCACCCAAGTGAGAACAGCCTGCCTCCAGCAATGCAAAGTAAATGCTGTTCTTCTCAGCCTGCTGGGATCTGTTCCCTGTGCCCCACAAAAGCCCACACAACATGTGCCCAATCAGAGGGTTGGTGCTCCAAGCTGGGCCCTGCAGAGACAATAGCCTGGTGCAGGAGCTGCCAGCATGAAAGAAGATGAGCAGGAAAAGCAGAGAATTGCACGGAAGCCCTGTAAATTCAGGATATGGGACTTCAGTTTTTCCACCCAGCTCCAGACTGGGAGCAGGGTGCTCATAGCAGTAAGTGCCTCATCCACATTTCCCCTGGTTTTTCTGACAATGAGATATGAGCGACATGATTACCACCAATACTTGCTTGCTATGCTGGAGTTATGGGACTTCACATTTTCTGTGCAGGACACCATGCTCAGACCAGCTCAGATAATTTGTTAGGAAAGACACTACATCCATTTTGCAGCTGAGCCTGCACCAACCCCTCTAGGCCTCAACCTGGGGTTCTGCATTGCTGCCAGGCTTGCAGGGAGCCCATTTTCTCCTCCTTAGTAGTCAGCCTTTTCAAGCCCACTGACCACCTGGGAACTGAAATGTCACCATTTTTTCTCATGCTAATCCTGACGTTTGTAGTGAATTTCAGCTGGATGATCATCAGCCCTTCTTTAGTTCCACCAGCACAGCTGAGCTCACTCCTGAGCTGAACTGTAGTACTGCTGGGAGGCAAGAAGGGACTTGTGTCCCTTGGCTCTCAGCTAGGTTTCTGGAGATGTAGTTTTCATTCCTGTCTTGGCTGCACAACATTAAGCAAATGATCTACAGTCAAGTTTTTCAAGCACCCAGCATTTGCCAGCAAAGCTTGGTCTTCAAGGCATGCAGATCTTGTTAATGCATCATGATGGAGGGGCAGATGTTAGTAGGAGATAGATAGATAGATAGATAGATAGATAGATAGATAGATAGATAGATAGATAGATAGATAGATAGATAGATAGATAGATTTTTACTCTCTCTCTCTGTTTTCTCTCTTGTTAATCCCATACATAAAGATGCACACATCATTCTCAGAGTATGAAATAATGAGTCAAAAATACAAGTTTAGACTTAGTTGATTTGAATGCTACTCTCAGGCTTTCCTGAATGTAACTGCTATTTGTAAGTGTTCTCAAACACTTCAGAAAAAAAAAAAAAAAAAAAAAAAATTATGCTGTGGGTTGTCTGCAAATGTTCATTTTGACAAGTTGCTGTCTGTTACTGGTATTGGACTCATCACACAGTGTATCTTATGTTCTCTAACTGGATGACAAGCTTGTAAAACAGAAGAATAGCAAGTGACAGATAGTAGCATGATTTCTTGTTATTTTTTTATAGTTCCTGATTTCATGGACACTGGAAGCTCTACGAATACCATGAACAAGATATTAGTAATGAGGAGTTTATTGGAAAATATGCCAGCACTGGCAACCTTTGTAGAAACTGAAAGGCTTAATGATGAATCAGGTAGCTTCCCTTCATAGAATGACTTTCCATTACCAAGATGTACGAGGAAAGGATAGGACACAGTAAGGTTTGATATGTGAAAGAGTTGTCTGAGAACACCTGGCATATGAGAGAAAATGTTTTACAGATGTTTCACTCTTACTTAAACAGGGGAGAAAAAAGGGAAATATCCTTAGAATGCAAAACAACAACCTAGCAGTCCAGACACTAATAATCTCTTTGCCCTCTTAAGATGTTCTCCATGGCACTCTCTTTCCACTCTAATGAGACTAGCATAGTTTCAAGCTAGAATAACAATCATACAGAAGCACCTTGTTCTCGGGAACATCTACCTAGTGTGTACACAGCAAACACCTGGTGTCCCAATCAGGTCTTGCACAGAACTGCAATAATTAACCCTTTAATTCCTGGATTACAGCTCAGTGCAATTTACTGGTCTGACAAACCTATGCCATCCATAATCAAACAAGCTATTTAAATTAACTGTAAGAGCTGTAGTTAATAGAATTTTAACTGGTTTTAAAAAATATATTTCTGAATAAAACTCATGCTTAAAATATTAATGTTTAGCTAAAGGAATTGTAATTTGTTCCAAAGAGAAACTGCAATATGGGGTATGTGACTTTGGTAGCACTCCTTAACCACAAGAAATTTGGCTTGGTAGGATATTGCCCCAGAATGTCCTTTGCAGTTATTCCTCAGACTCTGTTCTTCTCTGCTCAAAACTTCATATTTTAACCTGTCAGAATTAAGTTGGAACATGACCTTCCAGTCAACACATGAGTGTGTCCAAACTGAGAGACTGATGCTAAAGCAAAATGTTCATTTCAAGCCCCTTTTCCTTAAAGCTTCTTGAAAAGAAAACAGGCCTCCATGCACATGGGCTATGGCATCAGCACAGTGATGTGAACCTCTGGTTGGTATCAGCTGGTTCAAAAGGTATAATGTTGTGCCACAACCTATGTGGTAGTAACAGATTCGGCCTGAATCAGGGGATCAGAATAAGAACACTATTACCACAGTTGAAAGACCATGTCCGTATTATCCACATTGAATAAGAAGCATTCTTCCTATCATCCATGCAACTAAGTTTCCTGGAACTCAGACTTTATGCCTTTAGGTGACTTATGGAAGATGAAGCTCAGGTAAGAATATCCACAGACATCAAAAGAGGTATTAAAATAAGTAAGCTCGTGGCCATAGAGGTGAAGAGCTTTGTAGGACCTAAAACAATCTGTCTGAAGGGCAACTCAAGGCACAGGAAATGCAATGCAGATGTAAGGAAGTATCTGCTAAAAGGAAAAAAATCTACATGTTACAGAGTCCCAAACAAACCCATTGACTCTGTAAAGGTATGTGGTCATAATGCTAGCTTTAGGCAGGGGCACATAAAGTAGCACATAAATGAAATGAGAAAGTCTGCATACAAACAGGACATGGTTCACATACCACATCTCCCCTGCCAGCCCACCTAACACGATGGGAAGCAAGATGAAGAAAGCACCATGGGCCCAGCAACAAGGCCTCCCTCCCTCTGCTTGGTAGACATGAGCAATTTTGAAAGGACTTAGGAAGCCCCAGTAAAGAGCACGTCTCTCCTGCTTTCAGCTCAATAAACACTTTCACAGTCAGCTCTCAAAGATGAACAGCACAGGCTCAGAGAAGCGAAGGGATTCAAATTTGTTTATAAAGTGTGAACAGAAGTCAAAGGAAAAAAGACGTTCTCCAAGGAACTACTTCAGGCTCAGTACTATCATTTAATTCAAAACTCATTAATCACTATGCCAACCATCCAGGTTTAAAGGCAGAATTACCCATTTCTGATGGGCGATAGTAACTGAGGGACTGCAAGCATCATGCCTTCTCTGCAAAGGAAAGACAGAAAGGCCAGAAAAGTATAGAATTTAATGTGGTTCTGGACCCCATTCCAGCAACTAGTGCTACCTTTATCTCCCCATATATTCAACAGGAAAGGAAAAAGATGTTAGTCCTTCCTTGCCGCCACTACAGATAAGGTGGAGTCACTCCTCAGCTGAGGCAAAATTCACCTAACACCAACCAGGGAGGAGCTGGGTGGGTGCTCTGTGTCAGCTGTGTCTCCTCTGCAATCAATGGAGAGAGATCAGGTACTCTCCTGGATGACTCACCACCTCCCAGGAGAGGTGTCTAGAGTAGGTGGGATGACTCATCCTTGGGATGGTCCTCTCCACAGATGTTCACAAGATCCTAGATCATAACATAAATTACATGCTCACCTTTCAGGTCTGTTTTGCATAGTTTAGGCTTTTGGAGAAATGCACAACCATTTCTGGGACTCAATGCAATTAGTTAAGGCCTTATGTATGCAGAAGGCTAGAACTCTAAATAAGTTTTCACAGCTTTATTTGTCCTTCAATTGTATTACATCTCAGTTCTTTTCTTTTGTGTGGTTGCAGTATCATAAAGGTCAGCGTGAGAGTAAGGCCCAGACTCTGGCAGGTGACCGGCGTAGGCAGCAATACACTGGTCATCATGTTCTAACCAGCAGTGCAGAACATCTTATCACTAAGGTGGTAAAACATATGGGACACTGAACACAGAACATTTTGACATCTTTTTCTGTGTTTGGCATCTCCTCCATAAATCCACAGCACCGTTAGTGGACATGCTGAGCAGTGGATTTTCAGAAAGACTACAGTCTTATTTAAGAGCTTGTTATGTAAAGACTAATAATTAGGATAGCTTAAAAAGCAGCAGTAGTGTAAGGATTTTTTTTTTTTTTTTTGTAATATTAGAACCAAGGAAAAAGTTCTTATGTTAGGTCAAATGCAGAGAGAAAACCAGTAATCATCTGGAATCAGCACCAACTTGGTATGCCTGGGCACGTGTCAGGCAGACTTCTTCTCTCTGCTCAAGGACTGGCAGAACTACCTGCACAGGACCCAGAAAACCAAAAGCAGGACTCAGAAACAGTACTAGGATTTCCTACTGTAGAAATATAGAGATCTGCAGTGGGACATCTGGGATGCCACCTCTACTCTCTGATTTTTTTGTGTTAACGCATGTCTGAATCAAAAGTGTAAAGTCCTCTTGAAGGCAAAAAAGAAGTTTGACTTCATAATTTATGGAGTCAGGCCACAAGGATGGGATCCAAAAGCTTTTCTTTGCATCCAGATGTGCATTTTGTTGATATCTTCCCTAAGGGGATAAACATTTTCCTGTCTGTCAGATTGTGGTTATGTTAAATGCTTTAAAACCATGTGTCATAATGAGCACCACTGAGAGAGCTGGCTCTGTGCAGCAGATGGCTGCAGAACATGAGGGCCCTGAGAAGTCCAGGGGACAGGCCCGAGCTGTGCTTTTATGTTATTTGCCTTCAGCTGACATGGGAAAACCCAGTACATCAGTTTGACACTGAAGGTGCTAAGCCTCCACCAGCATAACACCCTAGCAGAGGTCCTGCCTTCTTGAGGTGCACAGTTTGGAAGTGTGATTTCACTTCTTGTACACGCAGGAGTAGTTTTTCACCTGTAAGGATAACTTTTGCGCCTCTCATGACTAGCTGCTTTTTTTCTTGGCACAGTTCAAAATTACACCTTTCTGGGCATCTTGGAAATGAAGTGGATAAAGGCGTGGATCAAATTACTCGTCTTTGAGCAGAAGAACACAAAATAAGCATTGTATTTCAAAACTAGTTAATAATGTTCATGGAGGGCTTGATTCCACCAAAGTTAGTCATGCTGAGTAGTTTCTTTTTCCACAACTAGCCTATTCATCTCAATTAGATTAGTCACAGCACAAGAAGAAGAGAATTGGACTCTGAATAATTTCAATTAATTTTCTGCTGTAAAAAAACACTATTAATTAATATTTCCCCTGTTTCCTTGGCATTGGCAAATACGTTTCAACTATGCATAAATATTACTCATTTTCTACATTTTCTTCCCATAAAACATTTTTGATGGTTTGTCAAGTTCCACTTAGCTTTCTAATACACTTTTTTGTCTAAGCATAATTCACTGTGTGATCTAAACAGAAGTATCAGCACAGAGCAGGCATAGCTTTACTGTACTAAAGTTTAGAGTGCTTGCAATTAGGGCCAAACTTCTTATGCAGATAATTAGGAAAATTATTTGACTGATCTAATGAAATTATTAATATTTAATATCATCTTTTTTACATAGGAAAATTATTAGTCCCTTAATATTGTCTTACCACTGTAGGGAAGTGCTGAGTTCTGCATTTAATCCTCGTAGTCAAGGTGGTGATGCAAGTGGTGAATCAAAACTCCCTTCCACTCTTCCATGCTTCATTGCATCTTGTTTGTAGGATAAAACGTCCTCTTCTGATAATCACAGTGTGGTAAATAAATTGCAGTATATCAGTGTGTGGGCATCCCTAAATACAAGTGAGGGGGATGTTATGGGGAGTCTGGGGCACACATATGGCATCAGGATCAGAGGTGATGACGCTGCTCCAGAAGCATAACTGAAGGTAGGAGCTGTGCTTCTAGAAAGAGGTGTTAAAACTATGTGAGGTCCATACATTGCAGGGCAGTGCACCCAGGCAGGAAGGCAGGGGGTATTGACCTCCAAAAGCAGAGGTGCGAGGTTGTTCCTTACTTTAGTGCTGCTTGTCCCATGTGCTGAGGGCTCAGTTTCTGCATCAGTGCTGATCATAAGCAGGGATATAACATAAACTTACAGGGGGACATGGAGGGAGATTCATCTGCCATCAGCAGAGAGGGAGAATGAGGAGGTCAGGGCAATCAGGTGAACTTTGGGATTGAGGTTCACAGCTCCAGTCTGACAGAGACATTCCTGGACCACTTCTGCAGACAGGGCTGTTACCCGTGGCACCATGGGGGCGAGGAGGGGGCTTTTGCCCCTAGGGGGGTTGTTTGCTTGATCTGCCACCGGGTAAATGCCAGTACTCACTGACACCTAGACAGATTTCTGTCAGAAGTATCTTTAGCTGACAAAAATATCTGTCAAGCTCTGCCCAGGGGAGACTTCTGTGAGAGCCTCTGGAAACATCTGAACAACATGTTCCGCCTGCTGGCCTCCATGTCCACAGGGGTTTTAGGTGGCATTTGATGAAGTCCAAGCCTGTGCTTATGTCTAGGAGCTTGTCTTTGACGTGCTGCAAGTGAGCTATAAAGGTTAGAGGAAAATCTGAAAAAGGGAGAAATTGGTTTCACTGGATGCTTAAGTCATCCCTCTTTTTAACTTCTCCTGTGAAACTGATACCTGCTGGAAGTTTTTCTCTGTTGTCTTACATAACTACACCAATTCTCTCCCCTGTATCACTACTGTGTCTGTATTACAGACACAGAGCCATGCCCTCCCATACAAGCAGGTGATCACTATGAGGCTAATCAGAAACTTAAGCAACCAGGTAGAGAACCACAAAGCTGACCAATATCTCACTTTGGTTAATTTCTACAGCTATTAGGCCGTAGATCAGGACCTTAGTTATTCTGAACACAGAGCATAAGCAAAAGGAAAACTCATGTTATGAATACGAAATAGGTACACTTGTTTCACAATGCTGCACTGGGTTATACAGATGACATTGCAGAGGAGTAGCTTTGGGCAAAACAATGTTTGTCAACATCCTTGAATACTGAAAATTTAAATTCCATGAGCAGAGAAACTAAAGAGATGATCAGACCTCTTCAATCAGTCATCCAGAATGCAGTATTAATTCACTGCCCTACCAAACCCTGAAATGCCATCCTTAATAGATGGGGACTGATTTGGTAAGATCTGTGTTATTTGCCTCTGGGATTTATAGGGATAACAGCAAGATCAGATAGAATTAACACCTTATCCTATAATTTCTCATTTCTCTGAGAGCATCTGAAAACACTTTACAAGTAGCAGTGATCCTTCACTCATGCATGGTATGCCAAATACACTGTCACCTAAGAACAGACGAAGCACGGTTGCTCTCCTTCTTAGCACATGTAATCATAGGGAAGAAACAAGAACAACTTCCCATCACTGCTATCCTTCATGGACATTTCTTTTAGAGTACTCCTTGTAAAATAATTAAAAATAAATGGTGCATAGGAACTATTTTTCCTTACCATAGAAAAGAGCTTCCCATAGGACCAGTACTGGCATACTACAGCAGTGATACTCGTTTCCATTATCTCAGAAGCTTCATTTTCTAGTTGCTGACACTGAACAGCTGGTCTGATTTGTTTCACATAACAAAGACAGTATAAATTAAGTTGCCATGTGAATCAAGAATGAATCCCACACACAAAGAGATATGCAATACCTTTTATTTAGCTTTGTGCACTAGAAGTGTTCACAATACTGAAACCTACCATCCTGCAGTGAGGGAAAGATACATATTGGACCATTTCTTTGAACACCAAAGATATTCCTTTATGTTTTTACTTTAAGAGAATGTGAATCAATAGAAAATATGTATTTTTATTTTTACAGCTTTAAAGAAAATTTCTGCAGTATGGCTGCAGAACAGTGTAAGTCTTTTTTCCTACTTGACATTCATTCAAATACAGTTATATATGGGGATTAATGAACATCCAGTTTGCTGATGGTACCCCAGGGACCTGCATTATATTTTAATGATGCACCTTCCACAGATATCTCACTTACCTGTCAACCTGGAGGTGTAAGACTGAGTATTTCTATATTCTCACTTCCCTCGTACAAGTACTGCCTTTAAAAGAAATTGTTTCTGGCAGCGGTCAGCTGGAATTTCTGAATGACCTAGTTCCCTCCTGAGGGATGATTCTTAAAACCACTTAATTCAACAGCAGTTATCCTTATTTCTTTAAAAACACTTTGGAAAAAAAAAAATCCCAAACTTGGTGTCGTGTTTATGCGGCCAGCACTTTTGTGCTGGCTCAGAAATACCTTCAAGACAAAGTTAATTTTGGCATATCCAACCAAATAAGGGTTAATGCCTCTCATGTGAAAAAATATCAAATAGGCAGCTTCAAAGAGTCATCACAACACTTGCTCTCTGCCCATTTTTGCTTTAGGAATATTTGTCTCTGCCTGTCCTTTCAACTGTTGGCAAGGGGAGGCAAAAGGAACCTCATAAAAGGGACAAATTCAATCTGGTTGGGCCACCTTCTGCATTCTCTTCTTTGAGCAAAAACTTCTCTGAACCCATCGGAGGAACAGGCCCTTTCTTTCAGATATTTAAGCACATGTCTACATCATTTCCTCTTGTGGAACAGTGCCATCACATTTCCCTTCTTGAAAGCACTTCCCAGTGTGCAAAAGCCCTTACCAATGTGCAGGCCCCAGTGAGGGATATGCTTGATGTCTGTACCGTTCGAGGTGCAGTCCTGCCCACAGACATAACGGGCTGCATGGGTGCCCCCAGCTCCCTGTGGGATCACAGGGAGCTTCATGGAGGGAAAATGCTCTCTGAATCCTGCTTATCTAGCAAGATTTGCAAAGGAGCCCTCTGCCCCCTCATCTTGCACAGACGGTCTGACTCACTGGACTCAGGATTCCCATCTGGATGTCTCTTTGAAAGATGGGTGCAAGCCAAGGAGTTTGTCTATTCTTAGCCTTATCCGTTATAAAGATAGTTTTCCCCATAAAAATCTCAGAGAACACCTGCCTCTAAGCAGACACAGCAGCAGTGTGAATCCTGTTCTGTGCTCATTTTAATGAGGTGTTAATATCAGAGCCCGATGGAGATTACATAAGTGCTGACATAGCTAAGGAAAACCACGAAAGAAACAAAAATAAATGGAAGTCAAATGATTTGAACCCTGTCACCATGAAGTGGCAGCTACAGGAATGTGAATGGCACTTGGAGGCAGAAAAATCATCTTACACCTCCTATGCTCCAGAAATTACACCACTTGCTTGCCAGCTTCTCCGACCAGCATCTTCCCACTTTCTCCCATGCTGCCTGAGGATATGGCGTGTCCTAGCTGACGTGATCCATAAAACTATGCCTCTCCTTGGTTCTCTGCAACCCTGCTCCCCCTCCCCTTGTGCTCTGGATTGCTGAAGGAGCTTGGCCCCTGGCAGCCAGGCAGCAGCAGAGAGGGATGCCAGAGGGGGCAGTGTATATTAAAAAAACAACAGGCAGCCTCTTAAACTGCCTGGAACAAAATTGTGCAATAATTGGCTTGTGCGCCCACGTGATCTTATCACTGCGAGCCAGGGTTTTCAGAGGGAACTGAAAGGAGTAAAACACCCACTAGATCCTGCTTCAGATCATCTGAAAAGCTCGGCTATTTCCTCAGTCCTCATCTCTTCGCATTTTTCATTCGCTCGTGGTGGTGTTTCTCCCTGGGAGCTCATGGGAGGCCAGGCTCGTTGCCAGATCTGTTTGTACACACTCCCAGGGTAGGTTTGGGTTGCTGGCCAGTTTCCCTGTGTCCTGGCTTTCCCTGCAGCTTGGAGCTGGGGCAGCCCCGGTCATCCTCCAGCGAAAGGCTGGTATGGCTAGGCAGGGTCAGCCAAGCGTGGGGTGGGATTGGCCCCAGCTCTAAAGGGCTCTGCAGACTGCCACCCTAACAGGGCCAAGGGTGTGGGGGGCACCTTGAAGAGTGGTATCTGGGACAGACAAGATGTAGAGACTGAAAAGGCCTGGAGAGAATGAGGAAAGAGAAATCTTCCTCACTAAGCAGTTAAGGCAGAGAAATAAGAGTCTGTAAAAACAGGAAGAAATTATAGCAAAGCATACTGGTGTGCTGGGTGCTTCCTGTGCTGGGTTTGTGAAGAACATTCAGGATCGTGGCATTTCTGGTCTTTGGGCTGCCCATGACAAGTATCTGAGCCTCTTCCTTTCCCACAGATGTATCTTGCAGCTTACCCCACCTTCAGATGGGATCTCTGGTTGCAGCACTGTGTGTATCAGCCAGGATTACACTGTGTGGCTGCCTGTGTTTGCTGCCCACATGTCCTTCCTGTGGAAGCTATGATCCATCAGGGATGCAGGGAGACACAAGTGGCATGGGAAGCAGGAGGCTTGCATGCTAAGATGGCAGCTCCAAAACAAAGTTCTGGATTCCTCTGATAGTCCGTGAAGAGAAATCAACACATCCAGAACCTGATTCCTCCCTTCCTTCTGCAGATGTATCAAGAAAATCATGCAAAACACCTTTAAGTACCTGTTTCCCTCTGACTACAAATGAAGCCCAGTTGGCTAACTGAGAGAAGAGACATGGAAAGCCCTGAAATCAGGTGGTATCGATCCCACCAGAGCTTTAGAAACTAGGGCTATTTCACACAAGGGCTTGATACACGGCACTTACATGTGGACACAATTATGTGTGGAGACACTTGCATGTGTAACATTATGCCAGCGTGCACGAGAAACTGTCATCCTCAAGATGATATAAACAGTACCCTTAACCCTACAGTCAAGTAGCTCTGACACCATATGGCCTTTTAGTACTTAAAACTGAGTAAAACACCAGAATGACTTTAAACAGTAACCAGGATAATGCCCAGAAGTACTTTGGGACCAGAGTGATCCCTGAACTGCGGAGCCCCACATTGGCAGAGTGTGGGACATGTGGGGCCTCATCTAGAAGTCATGCATGTACCTTTTTTTTTTCTTTTTAGTACAAACTGTCCTTGATTAGTCATCGACCTGGTTTAGAAGTTGCACCACTACCACTCAAGCTGTGAGTGGAGTACATATTTAAATATAATAGACTCTGCAATCATTTTAAAATGGCCTAGATCTAAGCCCACGGGGGGCTATAACTAATTTGATAGAAACTGTAGCTTCTAAATAGAACCACCTGAGACCTCTCAAGAGTTCAGCTACCGGGTTCACTGTTCCAGCACAAAGTCTCAGCTGAGCTCCCCTGTGTTGCAGCCCTCCTCAGAAAACCTAGGCCAATCTGGGGGGTAGCAGGACTCAGTTTCCTGATGGGTATCCCTTCTAGTGAGAACTAGGAAGCAGAGGAAGGAGGGAGTTATGGTTTCAACTTCCCAAATCATTGGAAGGCTACATTTTTGCACAGTTTTGAGTCAAAACCGTATGCAGCTCCACAGTTTTGGCTGTGGTTTGCCTTGGGTTTTTTTGAGCTAACTGCAATAGTGACTGATCCAAAAGGTAGGAGTAAGTAAAGTCACCGTATGCTTTAAACCTTCCATACTTGAATGTTTCGTGCAGTATGCAAGTCCCGTTTTTAATGTCAGAAGCACATCCCACCTGAGCTTTTCACTTCTTTGGCATTGACTAAGCACCTCTGCAAAGTCAGGAGTAAATATCTGCCTTTTATTAGCAAGCACAATGCTGTCAAGCAAGTAGGTTTGTATATCTGTAGTGAATTCAGTTGCATTAGCAGGTATTTCTTCAATAGCTGGTACTCCTGTACCCTCCAGACCAGAGCATTACAGCTCTGTGAGCAAAACTTTGGCTGATGGTGGGTGGCACTTAAGTGCTACTGAACTAAAAGCATCAGCATTCAGACAGCACCATAGCTGAGATTCCCTTGCCCATCTCTGATGTCTGCTGAAGTGGAAATCAGCCATTGCTGCAGGCCTTTTTTTCAAATTTAATTTCTTTCAAATTTCATCTGTTCCTTCTCCAAAAAAAGGTTTTAATGGAAGCTTTGTGTGAGAGTGTTATAGCTGCTGTATTTGCCTCCAAAATTTCTTTCCCACTCCTGTAACATGGTAAAAATACCACAAAACCATGAAAAAAGGGACAGTAAAGCAAGTGTTAGTGGTACTGAGTTCTGGGATCATCTTTATTCACAGAATCACAGAATGGTTGGAAAGGACCTCTGGAGATCACCTAGTCCAACACCCCTGCTAAAGCAGGTTCACCTAGAACGGGTTGCATGGGATCCCATCAAAGCAGGTTTTTAACATCTCCAGGGAAGGAGACTCCACAACCTCTCTGGGCAGCCTGTTCCCCAGGTTCTCTGTCACCCTCACAGTAAAGAATTTTTTTCCTCATATTTAGACAGAATATCCTGTGTTTCAGGTTGTGCCTGTTGTTCCTTATCCTGTTACTGGGAACACTGGGAAGAATCTTGCCCCATTCTCTTGACACTTGCCTTTAAGATATTTGTAAGCACTGACAAGATCCCTTTCAAGTCATTTCTTCTCCAGTCTAACCAGACTCAGTTCCCTCAGCCTTTCCTCATTAGAGAGATGCTCCAGCCCTCTCATCATCTTCCCAGCTTTTCTTGAACTGAGAGTTCAGAACTGGGCACAGCACTTCAGGTGAGGCCTCACCAGAGCAGAGGGGCAGGATCATCTCCCTTGACCTGTTGGCCAAACTCTTCCTGTCACCACAAAATACCCTTTGGTTTCTTAGCCACAAGGGCACTGCTGGCTCATCGACAGTGTGTTGTCCACCAGGGCCCCCGGGTTCTTCTCCACAGAGCTGCTTCCCAGCAGGTCAGCCCCCAGCCTTACTGGTGCATGGGGCTATTCTTTCACATCTACAGTCTCTCCCCAGTTGCAGAACCCTGCACTTGCCTTGGTTGAACATCAGAAGGTTCTGCTCTGCCCATCTCTCCAGCCTGTCCAGGTCTTGCTGAGCAGCAGCACAACACTGGGGTATCAGCCACTCCTCCCAGTTTTGTACCACCAGCAAACTCGCTGAGGGTACACTCTGTTCCTTCATCCAGGTCATTGGTGAATCAGTTGAACAGACTGGACCCAGTGCTGACCCCAGGGAACACCACGAGCTACAGACCTCCAACCAGACTCTGCTGCTGATCTCAACCCTCTGAGCTCTGCTGTTCATCCACCTCCTGCTGATATAACCCACACTTCCTGAGTCTGCCTAAGAGGATGTTATGGGAGACACAAAGCCTTGCTGGGCTCGGGTTAGACAACATGCACTGCTCTCCCACCATCTTCCCAGACAGTCATACTGCCATACAAGGCAATTGGGTTGGTCAAGCATGATTTTGTCTTGGTGAGTCCATGCTGACTACTCCTGATCACCTTCTTTTCCTCCACATGCTTAGAGATGACACCCAGAATGAGCTGTTCCATCATCTTTCCAGGGACTTGAGGTGAGGCTGACTGGCCTGTAGTTCCCTGGGTCCTTCTTCTTGCCTACTCTGAAGACTGAAATGTTATTGACTTTGCTCCAGTCCTCAGGCAACTCTCCTGTTCTCCATGACCTTTCAAAGAGGATGGAGTGTAGCACAGCAATAACATCTGCCAACTCCCTTAGTACTTGTAGGCACATCCCATCAAGGTCCATGGATTTGAGTGTGACAACTCTGCCTAAATGATCTTTAACCTGATCCTCCTCAACCAACAGAAAGTTTTCCTTTCTCTAGACTTTCCCTCTCGCCTCCAGGGTCTGAGATTCCTGAGGACCAGCCTTGGCAGTAATGACTGAAGCAAAGAAGGCATTCAGTGACTCCACCTTCTCTGTATCCTCTGCCGTAAGGGCACCCACCTCATGCAGAAGCAGACATACATTTTCCTGTTTTCTTTTTGCTACTTATTCATTGCAGATGATACTACAATACACATTCTGAATCCAGTGCTACACAACTGATGAAATATTCCAGTGTAGGAATCCAGCGTAGGTTCACCTGTAAAAATGTAATAAATATCAAGTGCAGCTTATTTCCTAACTTTTTTTTTGCATCATATGAAAGCAGACATTTCTAAAATGTTGATGTTATGCCCTCTTCCCACCAGCACAATCAGAATTGCCAAGTCTGCAATATTCATAATGAACTCCACATTCCCTTAGACTCCAGTCATTAGAACAGTATCATGCCCCTTCTTGCCTGGGGCACAGGAATGATGCAAAAGGGAGACTTTCCCCTAGGATTTGAATAAAGGAGGGATGTGGCTCACTTTACATACAAACAGGGTGAATTTTTTTTCTTCTTCCTGCATTCTTTTGCACAGCCATCCTGAGGGGAAGTGTCATATTACCCCACCTCTTATTGCTAGGTTTCTAAACTGGACCTTGATTTGAAATCCCCTGGCAGTACAGAGAAGTGTCATTCAGTGTTCTGGTTTGGACCCATCATACAGTGGTAGATGTGAACTTCACGTGAAGGGAGTTTGATTTGCTTATTCCCATTCTAGCCTCTCTCATTTTACACAAACCCTGGGTCTAGTCTCCCCCCTTTCGTGCAGCTGTGGAAGATACTGGGATGAATCACTTCTTTAAAGAGGAAATCAAACACTGCCTTCCCACGGGAGAATTCCTGAAGACAGAAAGACAGGGTGGTTAGCACTGCAGCCTTGTCCTGGCTTGCCTGCACATGAACGTTATTTCAGAATAAGCCAGAGGTTGAATGTAAAGCAGCACAAGCATTCCACAACTGCTGCCTGTGTTGCTGAAATCTCAGCAGAAGCAATGGGTCAAGGCAGCTGCATGTGGATTCATTGGGACTTCCTTCTATCTTCTTTAGCTGTGTCTGTCAGAAAGAAACAGGAGAGGATTTTCTGAACTTTGTGTGCAGTGTAATACATCCAAAAGCAGGAGCAAACTATTGCAGAATAGTCAGAACTAAATAAAAAATTCTTATTTTACTGGCTTTGTAATAGTGAAGCAGTGAGACATCTCCAGGACTTCTTTTCAGAATAGAATGAGAAAGCGAGCTGAAGACACAGGGAAAGGTGGCTTCAAACCATGCTGTACCTCCTGGGTCTCACATGAAAGATAGCTCAGTCCTGCCTGCGTCCCCTTCAGCTGCACCATGCCTGGCTGGGAAGCTCACGGGTGTTCTTCACCACCTGAAAGGCACACTGCAGCACATGATTGCTCAAAGGAGCCAGATGCCACTCCAGAAACAGCCACTCCATTTCACACATCAGCACAGATGCAATCTAAAGACAAATGCTGCCTGGCATCAGTTTAGCCAGATTTCACCCAAGTATTCTACATTAACCTGAAGCCCCAGGGTTACGGAGAAAGGTTATTCTCTATGGCCTTTAACTGAGACTTTGTGACTACCATTTCCTGAACAGTCTGGCAATGCACCTTTGGCCTCCACCTCCATCCCTCCCTGCTGCCTGCTGCAGGACAGGAGGAAGGCAGTCGAACTGATACAAGCCCCACCTTGAGGGTGATGAGGCACTGGAACAGGTTGCCCAGAAAAGCTGTGGGTGTCCCATCCCTGGAAGTTTTTAAGACAGGTTGGATGGGGCCCTGGGCAATCTGGTCTAATGGAAGGTGTCCCTGTCCCTGGCACAGGGGTTGGAACTAGTTGGTCGTTAAGATCCCTTCCAACCCAAACCATTCTGTGATTCTACGGTAAAATATTGGAATAAAATGTTTTCAGAAGGGTGAATGCTAAAACTAACACCATTTGGTGCCTTCAGCATAAACTTAAATATGTTTTTAACATCCTCTCCTCCCCTGAATGTGGTGGACTCCAAGCTTTTGAGCTGGCTGAAGTAGAAGCACCTTATGCACTCCAAATTTAGGAAACATTTCCCTTGGGTTTAAAAGGATGCACTTCTTTGTCTTCCCTAGAAAATATTCAGAGACTAATGAACAAAATGGTTATAACAGTGACTTAAAGACTTTCTGTTTGGGTTGTTTTTGGTTTGGGGGGGGGTTTCTGTTTGTTTTCTGTTTGTTTGTTTGTTTGTTTGTTTTCTGAGAAGTCCTAGGCCATGTCTTTATTTTTAATAAAAAAAATTATTTTAATGTAGCCATAAAGTCCAAATTGAAACAGATTTTCCTGCTGTTCTGTCACAAATTGACTGATGGAACAGGGGTTTGGTTCAATTTTTAGAGGGTCTTTCCAGAAAAATAAAACCACTTAAGCATTATTTTGAGCTTCCATGGAGAAATCTGGGAAAACGCTTTATATTACCTGGGCCTCATTGTGTGAAACATCTCCAACTGTGAGAAATAAAGCAAAAAATTTATTTGAACAGACATAACATCTTTGGAGGGGTTGAAAGAAAAGCTCAATAAATCACATCAATTTGGTAAATCTGAACAATGCTCCCCAACACCTTTCACTTGGCACATTGGCGGTAATCATAGACATCTCCTCTAGCTGAAACTGCTCTCTGCAATGAGCAGCTCCTGCCCTCTCCCTTCCCTGCTCTCTGTAATACTTTTTTACCAGCTTAGAGAAATGCAGTCAGAGAACGTGCTGATGTCTTGCTCCTGTTTTCTGCACCAAAGATATAATTTTTTACTTAAACACATCAATTCTGTAGAGGTGACGCTTCAAAAACAGACATACGCACAGTGTTCCAGAGAAGAGTTACCATCTGCCTTCCCCTCTCCTCCTCCTCTTCAAAGGAAGGAAGAAAGAAATGCAGCAGAGGCTTAGCTCTTCATTACCTGCTTGCACTGACATTCATGAGATTCCCTGCAGGATTTTTCTTGCTAACCAGGCAGGATGAACACCCACAAAAATTGGCAAGGAGATGACTTTTAACTCATTTTCACAAACTGGCTCTATTTCAAGTAGACAGTGTCTCTCTGGTATCAAACCAGGAAAAAATTGGTTTTGCTTTCCTCTGAAAAATAGAAAATGCAAGTAGCCATCCTACTGGTTGCCTTGAATACTAACAATGAAACATGATGTTTCAAGGATTAAGAGGAACTAAGTTTTGCCTCTGAAAGCCTGAGGATGAAGTTCAGTGTTGGCCTGATAATATATTTTATCTGAGCATTGTAAAAACCTAAGGCAGAGTTTGCCTTCTGCATTGTGTGCTCCACGGCCACTACTCTAGAAGTGCAGGCATCATTGTCTACAGCAGGGAACACTCAGATGTCAAATTCAGGGCTTGGACGTTGTGTCAGGAGAGAGCTGTCACCGCTACACCAGTCTGTAGTGTGCAACATTCTGCATCCAGATGATATTTGTATCCTGGGAAAAGTTGACCTGTGGTACAGAAGAAAAAAAAATAACAGTGTAGGGATAGCTTTTTTAGATAGAGAAAATCAGCTCCCTCAGGACAAACAAATAAGCAAAAAAAAAAAAAGAAAAAAAAAACAGCATACAAAACAAAATAAAACCAACCAAACTACTTTATCCAATGTACCTTGAGTAAAGAAATTTACTCCCTTGGCAGAACTATGCAAGGCTTGACAAGGCTTGAGATAGACTTGACAGATGACTCAGAGTTTACCAGAAACACAGAGAAGCAGTGGGTAAGAAAGTACTATTGTAGAAGTGTGGCTGCAGAGTTACTCGTGTAGGAAAGTATGTACATTCTCAGACAGTATTAATCTTAATAAGCTTTAATTTAAGTCAATTTGTTGTCTGGACACTACCAAGAAGTGTTATGCCAAACACATCATCCAAGATAGTTCCCTATCTTGGAATGGTTACTCCTGGTCTTTGAGTTACAACTCAGCTGATTTGAGTTTCTTGGGGCAGAGAGGTTCTGTGACTGCACATAGGAAGTGGTATATCTGAGAGACAACAAGCAAGCTCTGCTTAGAAAAAAATAAATTTGCTGTACACTATTTCTTTTGTATGGGCCCCCATTGCAAGCTCAGCAAGGAAAGTATTGGGAGGAAGTAGCACCCAACAGAATTACGACTGAGGCATATGAGTTACTGGAAGTCTTCCGTGGCCTACAGTTGCAGGTTATTGCATCAATAAGAGAGCAGTTTACACTAGAAAGTAAAAGTACAGCATTTGTTCCAGGAAATTATTGCCATAGCTTGACGCCACTTATTACCTTGACAGTGAAGAGCAAGAGACCTTGAAGTCATTAGCAATAATTCTGAACAGCTCATCAACCTTAATACCTCCTGTGCAGACAAGGAAACCTTGACTGCAATTGCTACCATTTACAAGTATAGAAAGCAAGTAAACTCCTGAATATTGGCAACAGTGGGATGGACGACACTTTTGTGTTGCCACAAATGCACAGGAGTCGGTTACCTTTCATCAGTTCATCTTGATCAAGCATGAGATTTTACTTACCATAGGAACTTACATGCTTTCCTTTCACCTATACTTGTCAAAAATATTACAAGAAAGATTGATGTATTCTGGTTTCCTGGCTTACCTTATGTTTCTCCAGTGCCATATCAGGTACGGGGTCTTGCTCCAGGTTAACATCAGTTGAATCAACTTGTCTTGTGTGCTTAGCTCTAGATGGTCCTGCCACTGCATCTGGCTGTTCTTTGCTTCAGATTCAATATAGATCTGTTGCTCAGATGTACCACTAGTTCTAGCCTGGACGTGGTCTAGCAGCAAGAAGAGACTCCTTCTATTTCAATCATCTATGATGGAGAGTCCAACCAGAAATCCAAATCCACATACTCCAGTCATTGTAGATATTTGCATTTTACACTATGAAGGTTTTGCTAATAACTATACACAAAATTTCCTTGCTGGATGGAGAAACATTTTACATTACCATGGGAGACCTGTTGCTGCTGACACAATTAAACCATTTCCCTGAAAAATTCCAGCTATCTTGCTTTTTTCACCTTTATGTGTTGTGTCTGCTTTTGTCTGCTTTGGCTGTAGGTTTCAGGAGAGGTGCCGGCAAATCTTTGTTAATGAGAATACTGGTTTTTTCTACTCCTGAGCCAGTGGGGGAAACTTGGTATCCAGGACTTGCCAAGCATGACTCCAGTCCACTTTCACCTCTCTCTGAGCAGGTTTTACAACAAATGATGTGCATTATCTCAATGCGGGCAACTCACCAACTCTCCCTCCCCAGATCACTGTAGCTGCTAGGAAAACCAGTATCCCTCAAAATTAGACACCCACTTTTAAGAAGAACACTGTGCCTCACAGTAACAGACACGATAAATGCTGTGAGTAATGACAGATCCATGTGCTAACAGTGCTATCAGCCACCTACTGGCTCCTTTCTTCTTCATATAAAGGCTTTTCTCCCCTGTATGCGCATGAAACGCACACTTCTGTGTGAAGGTGGATCTCTCTGCAGAAGCAGTGGGAGCAGAAGGCAGAAGTTCTCAAGTCCTGACTGCAGCAGTGAAACAAGCTCGGTGCTGATCATACAACTGGTGCTCTTAGCCTCAGTTTCCCCACTTGTAATGGGAATAATCTCTACGCTGTAATCACGCTGCAAGGCGTAGTTAATATTTGCACAGTGGTGCTTGGGAGATACCAAGCATCAGATATTCCCAGGATACACCAGTAAAGCAATTGTATCTACACAGTGAACAAAAGCAGGCACAGATGCGAGCATAATGTTATGCATTTTGGTACAAAGTGAAATAAAAATTTTGTCTTCTGTCCTCAGATTTCTTGTCAAACATTCATCGCTTCACATACTGAAGCAGTTAGTAATGCAAAGCATATTTCTATCCTACTTTATTTTACATTAAAAAGTGAAGAACCGTGATTGAACCTTAATACAAAAAAAAGGGCTTAAGTTACGTTCTCCTGGGATCATCTGTAGCAAAGCGTAATAAGTTTCTCAATATCTGACCTAATTATATCTGTCCTTCTAAGTTTTGTTTCCCATAAGAGCTAAATGTCTATGGTTAAAAATAACATTTGAAATTCCTCCAAGTTCCAACAGAACTTCTTCATCCTCTCTCAAATTTAATATCTATTTTTGTTTTAATTTTCACCCAACTTTAAAAGTTATGATTTTGAGGCTGCCATTCTGTTCTGACATCCAGTTCCTAAAAATGATCGTGTTAGGTAAACCTGAGAAATGGGGGGAAAGAATTGTGTGTGTTTATTTCATGTCAGAAAAAACCGCAGCAATCGAAAAAAGTGACAGAGAGGCATGGGAAGGAAGGATGCCTTTGAGATTGAAAAGGAATTGCCTGTGTTAGAAATGTATCTTCTGGATCACGTCAAAGTCTCTTGACAGGAAACACCAGGTGATTCCACAATGTTTGTATCCTCTCTCCCTCCCTGAGCATCCAGTTTAAGCCCCAGAGCAGTGGTGATGGAAGGTGATACAGGCCCCAGCCACTATGACCCATCAGTCCTGTTTAGAGCTCCGCATATCCAGGCAAAAGCTGTGCTACTGTTGGGATGACAGAATTCTTCATACTCATTTCTTCCTGCTGGCCCTGTTACTAGAGGGCCGACACAGACCTGAGACTGGAATGCTTTGCATCTGAATCCACTTTGCACATCAGTCAGAGATCCCAGTGCCCACTGAAGGCCTTTGTGTCTCAGTTTCCCACCCGTAACAACAGCAGTGACCTTCCTGAAGAGCCACTGGAAGGCTGAAGTCCTAACGTTTGACAAGGGCTAGGAAATCAGGTCTAATGTGTTAAAGAAATACATAAGAGTTTCATAACAGGTCACACTCCATTCCCAGGGAGGTTGATAATAAATAATCTCTATACAGCATCCTCTACTGAGAATGGGCCAAGAAAAAAGTGAGTCTACAAACAGAGATACAAGCAGGATTTTTGGGTGCAAAATTCAGCTTAGCCCTTCTCCACTGAGAAGCTTTTTAGGCCTTGTGGAAGGAAGAATCTGGATTTTCAGGCTAACTATTTCAACACCAAGCCCTGTGCACCTGCAGGAGTTCTGCATCCATCACTGCAGACGGGCCATAAAGCCTCATCCTGGTGCTTTATAAATGGTGCCGCCTGCTCTCAAGTGCAGAGCCGGCGTGAGCTCTGTTTTCACGGTTCAGCTCACGGGAGGGGGGCGCAAGCTGAACAACAAATGCAGTTTATAATTGCCCAGTCATTCTGCTTCAAGGGTCTGGGAGACTTAAAATGTCACAGTATACAAATGGGAATTGTTGGGAGAAATAGAGCAAAGTGACTTCAAAGGCATCCAAGCCCAGTGTTTTTGCTAGTTCATAGCACAGGTTCAAGGCTGGAGCAGATTGCCTAAATTCCCTCAGAAAGAGGTAGCAAAGGGCTGGAGGATGAGGCAGTAGCTCCTCAAAGGGTCCTGTGGTGAAAAGGTCTCTTTTGTTAGACAGGTGGCAGGGCAGTTTGGTGGTTATGATATTCCCGAAGGACATGGGGCATTCAGATCCCTGCAGGCTGAGATGGGCCGAGCCCTCTGGTTTCACTGACCTTGCCTTTACTGTGAGTTTATTCTGCTGGTGCAAAACCTGATTGCAAGCTCTGAATCCTAATACAGCAGAAGCACCTGACTTTTCCTTAAGAACTCATGTGAGGGATATGTTCATACCTTCCCTGTGGTCTTTCTTAGGACCAGGGGCTGCTGTGAGTCCCCAGCTTCGACTGCAGCCCTCTGCTATGGGGAATTCAAGGCAGAGCCAACCAAGGGCTCCTCAGAAGAGTTGATGGCATTGTGCATGTCCATTCTGAGAATGGGGCCAGGGCTGGGTTGCTCCTGCCATAGAATAGGGGAAGGAAGAGCAACACTGTGACGGAAAACCAGGCTTGTTACTGCTGCCTCTACTGCAGAGATAGGAAGGGTGAAGACAGAAATGCTGTTGCAGGATGAGGCTCTCCCTTTACCCTCAAACAGCAGCTGCTGCTCTGGCTCTCTGCACTCCTCTGCCCCCCACTGCAGCTGTGAGTCTGGTTTCCTGGGGATGATGCCTTGTATTGCTGTGACAGCCTGATATCCTGTGCCCATGCTGCCTGTGCCCAGCAGTCGCCCCGTGTGGGCTGCCTGCAGCAGTGTACGTTCCCCTGGGGAGCTGGGGGTCTGCATCTGCAGCATGTCTACGCTTGTTGGCAAAACACTGTCCAGCCCTGCAGAAGACTTTGCTAATTTCTAATAGCTGGTTGGACTAGATGATCAGTGTAAGTGTCTTCCAACAGAATCATCCTATTCTATTCTATTTTAATCTCAGAGCCATCTTACTCTTCCCAGTGATGGGATGTCATACAGCAGGCATTTTGCAAGATGTCTGGAGTCAAGGTCCAGAGACATCACAGGGTGGCTGGGGCTGGCAGCGAGCAGGCTATCCTTTGTTCACCCCCAGAACAACAAAAACACCGGGAAAAGGAGAAAAGAAGACAAGACAACAGAACTGGGCTTTATTTACATGGGTTTCCAAATACTTTAGTTGGGGAACGGAACACAGCAGTGGTACCCTGGCTCAGTT